>NW_017670917.1:225-59849 GCF_001879085.1 Nicotiana attenuata | reverse complement strand
CCCTCCTCCGTTAAAGCCTTCCACCATGGCACTATCATCCTACGTGGCCTGACATTTTGGTGAGGAGGATGCCACATGACATACCACCTCACTACCCAACACCATTTTTGCCCCTCCTCTCATGTCTTCTTCCACCATCTCCCACAGTTCCCCCCTCCCACCCCACCCCACCCCCACCTGCCTATCTTCACCCAATTCTTTTGAGTTTTTTTTGTTGTATTTCAAATTGTAAATAACTGAAGCTACAACAGTACTAATCCATTAAACGCACAATTTAAAACTCTAACAATTCAAGGTAAAAAAACCATTATCCGCAATTACCTTCGCAATTATTGGACAAAACAGAAAAATTGGTAACATTCTTAACATAAGTATAAGGGCCTCTTTAATCATTACAATCCCTGACAAAGGAGATGCTAACAAGAGTTTCAAATTATCATTTGTAGAGTTCAAATAGCATAAGCACCAACTTGCATTTTCATGGGTTAGTAGTAGTGTTACCAAATTGAATAAGCTTAAACATATTATAATGGAATTTTCTTTTGTAAAATTCTCTTTAATTTCCTTTTTTAAAAGGAATCCTTTAGCACCACTGCTTTGGAATTGGGTGTGCTTGAGAAATATTTTGAACAGACATATGAAAGCTTAAACCTTCCCAAAGTGCACATTTATTAATGAATTCTAGCAGTTTCAAATCACACTCTCGATTTTAGGTCACGGATGGAGAGGATAAAAATTGTGATGAAGATTATTTTGGTGCTATCTGTTAAAGAAGAGTTGGGCAACTGTGATGAAAGGTAAGAAAAATGATTTTGTTAATAGTAGTAAAACGAGGGATAACAAGATTGCTGAAGTTGATTGTTAATGGAGGTGGTGAGTGGAAAACATTAAAAAAAATAGTCGTGGTTTAAATGAAAGGAGGGCTAAAATGGGCTGGAGTGTTGAGGTGGCATTCCACATGGCGTCCATCTCACCAAAATATCATGCCAACTAGGATGGTGCTGCCATGGTGGAAATCTTTAACGGAAGAGGGGTATTTTGCACCAATTTTATAACGTCGGGGACTATAATGGTCCGAAAGTATAACGGAGGATATAAATAATCTTTTTCATATAGTAAAGGGGTATTTTTGACCCTTTTCCGATGAATTTTACATCCTAATACGAATAGTAACTAATTTGAAAAACTAAATTGTATATTGTTTTATGTATTTAGTTAAATAATATAATTATTTTTATCAATCGATTAAATATGTTACTTGTCCTAAGATCTGTTTGAAAAGGCAAAATTGGGACTCGCTCGGGGCTTGCCCTAGGGCCGAGCACTCGTAAAACGCCCCTGGGCTTATGTGTGGGGCTTAGTTCTGTGAGACTTACGCTTCGGCCATCGGGGCTTACACCCCGGACACGTCCAATGCCCAGTGTACTGGGCTCGCTTAATAGAATTTTATGCAATTGTGTGTAACTAACCTTGTAAATTCTCAAATTTTCTTAATAAATTGTTGATTATTCAAAATTATTTTTTTTTAAAAATCATAAATTATTAAGTTGAAAGTATTTTAATTAAAATAAAACTTATTGCACGTTATCCACTAAGACTACTATGATAGTACATTTTTGGAAGTACCATGAAGATAAGTCATATGTTCTGGACTTCAGTACAATGCAATTGGATGGGAATCTGGCTTATGAGGAAGAGATGGTAGCCATTTTTTATAGGCAGGTTCGGAAGCTAAGGTTTAAGAAAGAATTACAAGAAAATACACATGACTTCACACCCTAACAAAAAATGGCCCATGTTTTTAAGTTTTACCTGACCTAGCCCATATTGTACATATTTTGAAAGCACTAGCTAATTCAAAATATGTGTTCTTACAACCATTGCTTCTAAAAGCTATGGAGTTAAATATGTATTCTCACAACCATTGCTTTCACTCTCTCTTCTTCTCACATCTTCTACATATGCTTCGAGGGGTCATCTGCCATTGCTGCTTCTCTCCCTGTGTCAACTGATTGCAATGTAAGAAAATTAAAAAGTAGAAGTCCACCATTGAAGGCCATTCAAAGCTTTGCTTTCGAAAATATGATTTTTTTGAGTTTGTTAGTTGTTTGGATTGAATGTTGTTCCAATTGATTAAAAATATCAAAAGGAGTTCAAAATCTAAATTTGAAGTGATTTAGAGTAGATTTGAGTTAAATTTCATAAAAGACGCAAGAAAGAAGACGATGTCAGTTTTTTGTATAATTATGTATAATCTTGTATAATAGTGTATATGAGTCATATACACTATTATACACTTTTATACACCTTTATACAAGCGTCTGTGGACGAACTTCTTCCACGATTTTCAGTTGCAATTCTTTTCAAAACCAGTCCAAATCTCCATTAAATGACTTCAAATTTTATATACAACCTCCTTATAGTATTTCTAACAAGCCTAAATAACACCCACTCCAATTTTTTCACAAAATTAAATTCGAAATTTAAATCCACATATTTAAGCTTATTAGAAATCTAATTTTTACCATCCAAATGGATTTGGTTTGTTGAACTAATAATTGAGTCACAGTTAATGATTCGAAAATTAACTTAAAAGCTTGAGCAATCTTTTTTAAAATTAAATAATAATTTCGAGAACCTATTGGAGTTGAATGTTGAGTATTAGCCTATTATTTTTGGGTTAGTTGGTTGTAAATTGAATATCGGCTATAAAAGTGAAGAGTAGGGGGCCCAGCTGTTCTAATGTGAATTTTTTCCTTTTTTATAGGCAGGTTCGGAAGCTAAGGTCTAAGTAGATCGCGTCAATGAAGGTCCAGTGGAGAGTTTAACTGGTCGAGGAGTCGACTTGGGAGACCGAGCATGATATGCATAGTAGATACCTTTACCTTTTTGGCATTTCAAGTGTAATTATAAACCCGTTCGATTCGACGATGAACATTTTTTTAAGAGGGGGATTTTTTTTTAGAGCACGAAGACTTATCGAGTCTCTTTTTATAGAGTGTATAGCAATTTTGCCAATGCAGTACGAATTGCATGGCTGGCATAAATCTTTCATTTAAAAAGTATTTGTTTATTAACTTTTGTTATGTCTTTATTATATAATAGTCCATAATTTTTTATAATTATTTTCCTAAATATTATTTTTTCACGCTTACGAGATACGATACTTAGTAATTTAATAGCTCAGTAATAGCTAGTAACAATTGACAAATAATTAGTTATCTTGGTATTGTATGGTAAATTATGTGTCACTTTATTAACTTGTTGAAACTTCTCAGAATCTTTCTTTCTATTTATCCAACCCCCACGAACTCCGTCAAACGTCTCTTTTGAATATAGGTGGAGAAACCCATGATATAATTGGTTCTCGTAGATGCAAAACATTTATTCAAGATTCTAATTTCTTTTGAAGAAGTATGGAATCTTGAGTACATAGTTTGCACCCATAAGCACCAATCGTATTTCAGGTTCTTCCAACCATATTCAAAAGAGACATTTGGTGGAGTTTGTGAGGGTTGAGTAAAGAGAAACTAGGATCAATAGGACCAAGAGCATTATCGCAATTAATAGAGAGGAAGGCAAGGAACAAGAGCATTATTGCAATTAATAGAGAGGAAGGCAAGGAACAAAGAAGTGTATGAGAAACTATAAAAGTCATACCTAGATTTTTTTAATGGAATGTTTCTCACAACTTGTATGACTCTCTCCTGAAATATGCTTCCACGAAAGATGATTTTGCCATAGAAATTTTACTTTTTAAAAAAACATGATGCTAGGGAATCATATTTAAATTGTAAATTATATTTTTATATAAATTCTCTTGCAAATAGAAAGCATATTAAATAAAACAAGTATAAAAAAAATTAAATTATATATCGAAATTCTTTCAAGATTCATTACTCCTTAAGAGATACATATAAGATTTCGTATCGAATACATTACTTTTGATGTTTGAGTTGTAATGACGTTGCAGCTAATTTGCATATTATGATATATGTCATAGTTTTCGTATTATTCATAGTTGAATTATAATTCATAAATATTTTAAATAAATTATTTGTTATAATTATGTGATTTTAATGTAATTTTTATAATTTTTACTTTATTTTATACTATCTTAAATTCTTAAAATTAATAATATTTAAAGACCCGTGGAACTTACACCCCATATCTCAGGGCTTACATCTCGCCTCGTCAGAGATAAAACGTCTCGCCTCACGCCCTGCCTTTTAAAACATTGGTCCTAACTAATTCGGCACATTGGATATATAGGGAGATACTAGTGAAAGTGCTGTTAAAGGCCCATATTGATAAGTTTGTTCCATGTCTTTTAATTTTATTTGGGTGATTTTAAATAGGAAAATTACCAATTATGTCCATTTATAAGTAGCTCATTCCAAAAATTGGCCAATTGATAAAATATTACTAATATTAGCAAAATTAGCCAATTAGCTATTTGTAGCAAAAAATATCAAATTTTTGCTTTGTTTTGAGTGGATGTAATTAGAATAGATTGGTCACAACTTAAGGAGCTTGAATCTCAGTTTTGGGATGATTTGGTGAAGTTTTGAGGTGGTTTGAATTGAAAATTCGAAGTAAAAGCTGAACATGAAAAAAAATGATATATGTATCATTTGTGTATCACATATGTATCAATTGTGTATCACATGTATATCCATGTATACCTGTGTGTGTGATACATGCGTGATACATGTTTGATACATGTGTCGCAGAAGACTTTTTTGAACTCGATTTAATTACGAATTTTGATACAAAACCAGTCCAAATCACCTCCAATTTCCTCAAATTTTGCATATTGACTTATCTATATATTTTCAATGAATTTCAACTATACCTATTGAAAAAGTTCCATTTTTGTTTAGATTTTTGGAATATTGTATAGATTTTTGTATTTCATCACCTTATTTGCTACCCCGTCCATGAAATTTCCTTTCCGTCTTGTATCTAATGTTGCTAATCACGCTTAAAAATATGGAAGGTGATTTTTGCATGTGATTCTTTGAGAGAAAGAACCCTATTATTTGGTTTTTCAATTTTTGTTGGCTAGTTTTGGTAAGTCTATGACTAATGGCTAGAGGTTGGTAAGTTGAGATTTATTTGGGACATTTGTGTAAGTTTCCCTTTTAAATAATGATCCTATAAGGGCTTGGTCCTTAAACAATAGTTTTATTTTTAAATGTCTTCTAAAATTGCCGCCGAACCTAAATATGTGCGCAAAAGCAACGAGGCATTTGCATCTATACTCAGTTTTTGGGCCACCTTTTAACTTATATCCGCTTTGCAAAAAAATTACAAGCGTACCCAATTTTCATGTAACTTCAGACATAAGGGCCTGGAGTAACAAAGGCAATCACGCAAACTTCAGTTCAATAAAACTACAGCGTGTTTTGGCTGAATTTTTTTTTTCTTGTAATTTCTGAAGCTGAAGTTTTGTTTTGTAATTGCTGAAGCATTCTAGGAGCTGAAGTTTGTTTTGTAATTGCTGAACTTTAGCATTTTAGGGGTTGAAGTTTGTTTTGTATTTGCTAAACTTCAGCATTCTAGGAGCTGAAGTTTTCGTTTATATTTGCTAAACTTTAGCATTCTTAGGAGCTCTTACAAAATTAAATTGCAGCAACGAAGAAGAAGAAGACAAAAAATCTTAGGATTACTGTCATTAGACTCCCTTATAGATTGTGGGTTGACATAATCTTAAAGGAATATAAGAAATGTTATCAGAAGTCTAACATATAAATTATGAGATATCTTGCTTAGTTTTGGATTGAGTCCTATTGTGGGAGGCGTGTAAAATATTGAGACTTCTATTACAGCACCTCTGTCGAAGAAGAAGAATGAGAAGAAGAAAACGAAGGAGAAGAAAGAGGCCAGAAGTTGTTTATAAAGTGAGTACAAGTTAAAAAAATTTAAAAAGTGGGTATAGGTTAAAAGAGGGCGACCAAATAAGGGGCCTCGTGCAATTTTTACAAAAGCAACAGTGAAAGATTGGTAGATTCACGTTGAGTAAGCTTACATGAGTGTAAAGCGTTTCATATCAAGAAATTTTTACTTCTAAAACTCGTACCTAAACCTATAATTAAGGATAGAGAAATAGTTCAACCGCTAATACAACATGTTGTATATGGTCATATCACTACATGATATGCGGTACTTTCTTTATCGTTTGTTTAAGTGGCCTATGGCATTGTAACAGCTCAGCCCGCTAGTGATATTGTCCGCTCTGGGCCTAAGCCCTCACGGGTTTAAAATGCGTCACTAGGATCTAAGGCTTGTTAGCTTATAAACCAGCATCCCTCTTGTGTTTTGCCGATGTAGAACTATGTCTAAAGTCTGGGGTGTTACATACACCCCTCTTATGGACTCAGCGTCCTCGCTGAGTTTTGCCACACCGCATGGGATTTGCCTAGACTCAGCACTGAGGTTTGTCCTGCCTAACCGGGATTTGCCTAAACTAAGTTGAACTCTGACCCACCATCGGCAAGGCTGACACAAGAGTGGCTCTGATACCATTTGTAACAGCCCAGCCCGCTAATTAATTTATACTCAAAATAATCATATTTTATTTAAATATAACTTTTAATTAGTTATAAATTAATATATAAGTTCTTTTATAATGTTTCAAATCTATTGAATTTTCTTATATTTATTTCTTGTATTACGTGTAATTAAATTTTTGTATCTTTTTTGGTTTCAAGATAATAATTGGCTTTTAATTTTCATTAGTAAAATTACGAGATATTTATTTAATATATTTAATTTTTTTAATTTGGTATCAAATTTTTATTTTCTTTATCTATCAAGACTTCAATATTGTGGTCATATTCGTATTTTGAGTGCTCTCATCATAGCTTTAAGAACTTTTTAATCTCATGTTCAATAGTCTTTTTCTTTTATTTTTAATGTAAATTTTTTTGAATTTTAATTGTTTTTCTTTCTTTTGCTATAACGTTCTCTAATATGTAATATTATCACGTTTTCATGTGATTTTTTTTATTAACTTTACACTTTGTTTAATATTTTTATCCACTAATATTTTTAATATAATATAGATAAATATGTGATTTTTTATATTAAATGAAATATTTATTTTATTTTTAACTATTTATTGAAATTCTTAAATAGTTTAAATTTATCAATAATATTTTTATATATTGTATACTTACTTTATGTTATTTCTATAGTAATTTTTACTATAGATATTCTTACATTATCTCTAATTTATTTTTCTTATTCAATATTTTTAATTTTTTCTTTTATCTATTAGACTTTAGTTATGTGACCTTATCCACATGCATGTCATTTCTTATCATACTTAAACAAAACTTTCTAAACTTATCCATCTTTTATATAAATATTCTCACATTATTTCTAATTTAATTTATTATTCAATATTTTTAATTTTTTTTTAATATATATATATAGAGAGAGAGAATTAGTTATACTTTATCTATATTCTTTCGCATAGTAATCTATTTGCCATTTATTCGAGTGGTTAAGATTTGTTTTTATTAAGCTTGAACTTTTTAATTATATAAGAAATATTTATTTACATATAAAATATTCGTTTGCCCGGTTTTCAATATTATTATGACTTCATTATTCTTTTTATTAATATATTTTTATGTAGGATCTTATTTTGATGTTTGAAATTTTTTAATTTTTAAAGTCATCAAATCTTTAATATTTTAAGTAAATTTTAGTTTTATCTTATATTTTAGCTTATTCCAAAGTATAAATAGTCATAGTTATCTCAATTTATGTCTTTCTATTTTTATTTTATTTTTTCTATTATAATTTTTTAATTATTTCTTTACCTCTATATTTCTAGCTAATATAGAAGAAAATTTATGAGTGGATCAACATATAAATAGATATAGGTATAGATTTGTCTAGATCTAGTTAGGTTATATCTAAGATCTATTTCATTAAACTTTTATTGTGACAACTAGTGTAAATATATATTTCCACAAAAAAAGAAAGAAAAAAGATCAGCTATACACTGATTTACACACTGTAGGAAGGCTACGTGCATTTAAAACAGTGCACGAATAGTGCTAATAAATGGAGAGAGAAGAAGAGAAAAAGAAACTTTTGGAAGGCATTAATTAGTGGCTACAGAAACACAACAGTATTAATTATTTGCTCAATATTTAATCAAATGAAAAGGAGACAATAGAAACCGCGGTTGTGAACCGTGTTTTTGTAAAACGCGATTTTTTGCAAAATATGATTTTTGAACCGCGTTTTACCTTGACGCTCCAAACGGCCGTTAAGGTAAAACGCGGTTCAAAATCAGGTTTTACATATTTTGATAATTAAGTTTTTTTTTCACCTAAAAAAATATTTTAAGTCCAAAAAGATAATATTTTGGTTCCGAACCCCTATAAAGGGGATGTTGATGGCAAAAGAGTACAAAACCTCGATTCACTATGGTGTGCTAGTAATCTTTGTCACGTGAAGTAGAGAAAGGAGTAGTGGACTAGAGAGAAATACGTTGTTGATGCGAATATACCGAACCAGAAGTTGACAAATAACTTCAAAAAGGTTTGAAAATAACTTCTCTATTCTTCATTTCCTTTTCTTTTGTACTTTTTGTCATAGAATGATGACAAAAAATGTGTACCACTTGTAAAATGATCAAAATCATGTTGCTTCTAAGTGCCAAGCTGCAATTTGCCAATCTTAATCGTACGATCAATATCGACAGTCCTTAGACACCACAAGTCCACAACACGCAATGCAAGTATATAAAACTTCCAAACATGGCATAACTATCTTTAGTAAAGGCAGATTTAGGATTTAAGTTTTATAAAGTTAATTTTTAAGGTTTTTAGCATTGAACCCATTATTTTTAAAGTTATGGGTTCGTATTGCTATATATTGCAACATTACTGAATTTTAACATATAACTTTATACTCGGCGTTGAAAGTATCATGTTCAATTGCCGATACATTGCATCCGCCTCTGGTAAAGGAGTTCAATTGAATTTTCTTTTGTTGAAGAATAACACTATGCAAAAATAGTCATTGCTTCTCCGTAATTGTTCCTTGTTTTTTGGCGTTTTAGAGCCATCAAACAGGAATTCAGAACGATTTTCAGTTTTTCGTGTGCTAACGTCCTCACAATCTTCTGAATTCGGGCGACCGGCTCCAAATCACCTAAAATCTTGTGGGCCTAGTAGAAATGACCTAATGAACAATAGTCATTGTTTCGCCATGACTGATTTATTTTTGGGGTAGGGCAATAAAATAGGAATTCAGGATGATTTTCAATTTTTCGCATGCTAATATCCGTGCTATTTCATGAATTGGGGCAACAGGTTCCGAATCCCCTAAAGTTTTGTAGGCCCATCAAAAACGATCTAATGAACAATAATCATTGCTTTACCATGATCGTTTTTTTTCAGCGTTTAGGGCCATAAAATAAGAATTCAAGGTGATTTTTTATTTTTCGAGTGCTAATGTCCACACAATCTTCATGAATTCGGCGACGGGTTTCGAATCACCTAAAATTATGTGGGCCCATAAAACACGACCTGATGAACATTGGTCATTGTTTCGACATGAATGTTCCTTGTTTTTTGGCGTTTTAGGGTCATAAAATAGAAATTTAGGACGATTTCCAACTTTTCGTGTGCTAGTGTCCATGCCATCTTAATGAATTCAGGCAGAAGGGCTTCGAATCGCCTAAAATTTTGTGAGCCCATCATAAACAGCCTAATGAATAATAGTCATAGCTCTACCATGACTATTCCGCATTTTTTTCGGCATTTCGGACCATAAAACATGAATTCAAGACGCTTCCCAATATTTTGTGTGCTAATGTCCATGCCATCTTCATGAATTCGACGGGCTCCGGATCATCTAAAATTTAATGGGCCCATCCAAAACCTAATAAATAATAGTCATCACTTCGCCATGAACGTTCCTCATTTTATAATATTTTGGGGCCATAAACCAGGAATTCGGGACGATTTTTAATCTTTTGTGTGCTAATGTCTACGTCATTTTCATGAATTCGACGGGCTCCGAATCACCTAAAATTTTGTTGGCCCATTAGAAACGACCTAATGAACAATAATCATCGGTCATCACTTTGCCATGACCGTTCCTCATTTTTGGCATTTTGGAGCCGTAAAATAGGAATTCAAGATGATTTCTAATTTTTCGTGCCCTAACGTCCACGCCATCTTCATAATTCGGACGATGGATTCCAAATAGACTAAAATTTTGTGAGCCCATCAGAAACGACCTAATGAACAATGGTCATAGTTTTACCATGATAGTTTCTCATTTTTTTTTAGCATTTTACGGTAATAAATTCGGGCAAAATGACTCCAAAATCGTGTGTGTGTGTGTGTGTGTGTGTGTGTGCGCGCGGAGCTAGAGTTTGAATACATATTTGATCGAATTCACTAATTTTTACTCAATCATAATGTCACGACCCAAAATCCCTCCGAAGGAGTCGTGATGGAACCTAGTCTCTAAACTAGGTAAGCCTAACATTTACTGAAATAGCATTAACATTTACTGACTTCAAATTAAATAACTATCAATAAATCACAATTCCCAAAAATGGTGGTACAAGTCATAAGCCTTTCTAAGAGTAATTATACAAAATAAATACAACAATGTTCCAGAACGAAAAGGAATCAATGGAAATAAGTACAAATGAAGTTGATTCCGAGGCCTGCGAACGCTGTAGCAGGTTTACCTTGAGTCTCCATCGCAACGACCCACACAGCTACTACCGATCAAATACCTGGATCTGTACACAAAAATATACAGAAGTGTAGTATGAGCACACCACTGCAGTGCCCAGTAAGTATCAAGACTAACCTCAGCGGGGTAGTGACGAGGAATAGTCCAGACACCTACTGGTCAAATAAATTGAATAGGATTTGATAATTAACTATCAACCTAGAAATGACATAGTAATATCAACAGCAGGGAAAGAACAAACTACAATCAGTAGAAACAATAAAGAGAAACACGGATGGAAATGAAAGATAACCAAATAAATTAACACCAACATAGCCGGAACACAGACAAGTAAGAATGTACTCAAACAAGGAAGGCGATGTCAGCTCAATAAATCATATCATTTCTGGTGCACAATTCCAGCCACCTCAAACTCGATGTCTCATATCATACCTCATTACCAAATATTTAGCACACCCGGCACCTTGTGCCCACATATTTCTATCTCCCTTTGCACAACAACGTTCTTATATTACTCAGTACATAGGGTCCATAACCAATGCAATTGAGATATTCACGGAGTCTCACTTACATAACATAAAGTAGAGTACAACTTCTAAACCAATTAGGAACTCAGCAAGAAAAGATGAAGTTATTTTAGAAATCATTTGAATAAAGAAAATACCATTTCCAATTAAAATACAACATCGAATGAATTATTACCTTTAACAAGGGATTTAATAAATTAACTTAGTAGAAATTCTTTTTTTTAAAAAGTAAAATACAACCTCAAACGGTTTAAGGAAATTTAATTGAGTAACTAATTGAATTAAAAATGAAACAATTATTGAAATTTGAAGTATTGAAATATACATATAAATACGGCGAAGTATTGAAAACACTATGGGGTTCCATCACAAAGGATCGTAGCAGTAAAGGAATCTGAACAGTTGAAACACTTGAATTAGTAACAACAAATAAGCATAGCAAACAGAAAGTGCACGACATCACCCTTCGTGCTATAACACTCTCTCACAAGCAACGTGCACGGCATCACCCTTCGTGTTTTAACACTCTCTCACAAAAATCGTGTATGACATCACCCTTCGTGCTTTACACACTTCCTCGCCCAAGCAACAATCACAAGCAATTTGGGCAAGGGAATCAATAACATCACAATAGAATCAAGTAACAACAAAAAATCAGAAAATAAATGTAAAGAGCACCATAACTCAATTATCAGCAAGAATCAGGAAAATCAAGGACAAGTGCACGTCATCACCCTTCGTGTTTTTACTCTAGTCCTCACCATAAGAATCAATATAATCGGCACGGCATCACCCTTCGTGCTTTTACCTCACATAATCATGGCACGGAATGATCCTTCGTGCATTATCACTCATATAAAGGCACAGAATGGTACATCGTGCGGCACGGCATCACCCTTCGTGCATTAACACTCCCTCACAAATATCATGCACGGCATCACCCTTCGTGCTTTAACACTCTCTCACAAATATCGTGCACGGCATCACCCTTCGTGCTTTACACTCTTCCTCACCCAAGCAACAATCACAAGCAATTTGGGCAGGGGATCAATAACATCACAATAGAATCCCGGCAAGGGAACAATAGTATAATAATAATATCCCGGCAAGGAAAACAATATCATAAGCAATAACATCCCGACAAGGGAAACAATATCATAAACAATACATCCCGGCAAGGGTATCAACAATAATCAATCTCGTCCCAGCAATTAACTTCACAAAATGAATTCCAACTTGAGTCAATACTCAACAACAGTCAAATACCAAGGAATTACCATAAGCTTGTTCCAACATGGATACTCATCAAGTCAAGCATGGATAATACATAATAAGGATCACGAAAAGAAAACCAAGAAGCACACTAACCTTAACAAAGCAATAAGACATAATAAGCACGTAATAATTACACCGGTAACCACAACAAATGGACATGTAACATATTTGCACGAAGTCATAGGGGAACTCACAATCAAGAAATATCAAAACTATCAGGAAGGCAACCACTACAATTAAGACAATTAGGGGCCAAGTAACACGTAAGAATTAGAGGAAAACTAGCAACATCATATGGAGCATATAGAGGTAGTTTAAGCAATTAGGGAACTCAAGCATGACGGAACATTTTGCTTAAGAGAATCACGAGAATTTCTACTACCAAGAGTATGAGTACACGGCAATAAGAGAATCACGAGAAATCAAGAAGCACAACAACCTTTATGAAAACAACAAGACATGTAAGGCACGTGATAACTACACAGGCAACAACAATTATTTGGACACGTAGCATATATGCACGGGGTCATAGAGGAACTCACAATTAAGAAATAACAAAACAATAAGAAAGGCAATCACTTCAATTAAGGCAAATAGGGGGCAAATAACAAGTAAGAGTTAGAGGAAAGCTAACAACATTGTATAGAGCATGTAGAGGTAAAACTAGCAATTAGCAAACCCAATTATATATGAGGAAACTTCCCAATTAATGAACATAAGGACCTAAGAACCCTAGAGGCAAATTTCCCACAAATAAATCCGAGCACACACTCGTCACCTCGCGTGCACGGACTACAATTAACATAGAAACTCAAATCCTAAAGGGAAGTCCCCCACACAAGGTTAGGCAAGATACTTACCTCAATCCAGCGAATTCAATACTCAATTTGGCTTTTCCTTTACCGATTCATCAACTCTCGGCTCAATCTAGCCAAAAACGACTTGAATACATCAAACAATGCAAGAGAAAACAATTTCAATTGACAAAATCATGATTCCTATACAATTTGCAAAAAGTCAATAAAAGTCAACTCCCTGGGCCCGCACCTCGAAACCCGATAAAATTTACAAAAATCGAACACCCATTCCGCTACGAGTTCACGCATACAAAACTTATCTAATTCCGGTACCATTTGGTCATTCAAATCATCATTTTACATTTTTGAAAGATTTCACAATTTTCCCCAAATTTTTCTTTAGATTCTCATGAATTTGATGTTAAATCTAAGATATAATCACAAAATATAGTTGGAAATTGATTAAAGACACTTACCCAATGATTTGGAGAAGTTTGGGTCTTTGGAAATCGCCCATGGAGGTTTAGGGTTCGAGAAAATTGAAAAATGGGTGAAAATCTCATCAAAAACCTCACTTAACAGGCCTCAGATCTTGCATTTGCGACCCAGGGTTTGCAATTGCGAACCCTCGCAAATTGCGAACAAAGCAGGGCTGGCAGAAGTCGCATTTGCGATAAAAGTTCGCATTTGCGAACTGGGCATCGCAAATGCGATGAAAAAGTTCGCATTTATGAACACACCAGAAACCAACAATTTTTCCCGACACGAAAATGAGCATAACTTCCTCATACGATGTTCAAATTCGATGATTCTTTTTCCTATGGCTCCGTAATTTCGATACAGATCTAATGGTTCAAACAAAACTAAATTTGGATCTCATTTGCTCAATGTAGTATTATTTTTGCTTGAAGAAACGACGATAAAGCATCCAAAAACAAGCGCAACATAGCCTAAACCTATCCGAAACTCACCCAAGTCTTCAGGGCTCCAAACCAAACATGCACGCAAGTCTAAAAACATCATACGAACTTGCTCGTGCGATCATATCATCAAACTAACATCAAAAACTACGAATTTAACCTCAAAACTCATGATTTTCTCAAGGACACTCAAATTTTCTAATTTTTCAACCGAACGTCCAAATCATGTCAAATCAATTCCGGTTTTTACCAAATTTTACAGATAGGACTTAAATATCATAACAAACTTGTACCGGGCTCCGGAACCAAAATACGGGCCAGATACCAACGAGTTCAAACATTAATTCATTTCTTTATTTCCTTCAAAAACCAGCACAACAATTTTCTTTAAAAATTATTTTCTAAGGCTAGGGACCTCGGAATTCAATTCCGGGCATACGCCCAAATTCTATATTTTACTGCGGACCTCCCGGGATCGTCGGGACACAGATCCGGGTCCTTTTACCAAAAATATTGACCAAAGTCAACTAAAAACCAAATTTTAACTCTAGAAATTACTATATTTTTCATATTTTTCACCTAAAAGCTTTCCGGTTTCACGACCGGACGGCGCACGCAAGTCGATACACATAATATGAAGCTGCTCGTGAACTCAAACTGCCGAACCGGACACAATTGCTCAAAACGATCAGTTGGATCGTTACATATAAATTTATTAAAAATTCATTAAATATAGAGAAAATGCATAAAGTACCCATTAAACTTGTCAGCAAAAATCATTTGCACACCTAAACTTTACGGGTGTCCTAACACCCCATTATTCTTATCTAAACTAAATTTAATTTCCCATTGAATGATGACCTGACATGAAAAGTGTAGCTCATTTCATAGATGCGCGTGAGGTAAAAAAAAAAAAAAGCTTTAAACTAATTTAATTGTCCAGGTGTCACTTTCCCATTGGATACTCTAACTAATTAAACTTAATACTAATTTTTTCTCTTTTCTTATTCATTTTCTTTTCTTTTTCTCTTTCTTCATTTTAGCAAACCAGTGTCATCATCTTCCTCCCCATTTCTTGAAACTAAGTCACGTTTTATTTTTTGTTTCTCTTTTTTTTCTTGTTGAGTCTCTATTTCCACTCATCTGTTTCCTTCGCCATATTCCATCAATATAATCCTACTGCAAAGAATTAAAAAGAAAGAAGACAAAATATCTCACAACCAAGGGCTTATTTTTTGGATTGATTTTAAGGTGTTTTGGAGATGTAAATTGGTGGTTTTGAGGGCTGATTTCAGCAGGTTTTGGGGCTGGAATTTGCTGCAATTTTCAGTGATTTTAAAGGGAAAAAAACTGCTGAAATTTGGGGGTGTCTTGGAGCTGATTTTCGTAGCTCTTTTCTGGTTTTCGCAACTGATTTTGCTACGATTTTGGGGTGGATTTTGAGGTATTTTGGGGTGAATTTTAGGTGCTGATTTTTGGGGGTTACTTGGGGGGGGGGGGGGGGTTTGAGCTCTGTTTTGGGTTGGTTTAGGGTTGTTTTGCGAGCTGATTTTTAGTGATTAAAAGGAGCGAAAATAGCGATCATTTGGTGGCAAATTTACATGACTTTGAAGGATGAAGACATGGCTACTGTTTTTGGGTTTTCTTTCTGTTTTTGAAGCTTTTCAAGGTGGTTTAGAGCTGGTTCCATGGTGGTGTAGGTGGTGATGAAGATGACATGGAAAAAAAGAGTTAAATAAAAAAGTAATTAAATAAGTGGGAAAAAAAATAAAGCAGCTTTTGACACGTGGCGCGCGTGTACTACACATTCCACCACAAGACTGACTAAGTGTTACCAATGGGGTATTAAATTCACCCCAAACAAAAATAAGAGGACATAGATCGCCGCAAAGTTAAGATGTGTAAATGATTTTTTCGAACAAGTTTGATGAGCAATTTATGTATTTTCTCTTAAATATATACCAATACTGGTAACCTAACATCTCCTAGTAACATAGCATCCTCTTTCTCTTCCCCCGAATACTTTTTGAAAAAATAACAAAGCCAGCACCGAATGAAATTCCTTAATATAATAGCAATATTTTAACAAGTGCATATGATGCATGTGATGAGCTAATAGAGCACATGCCACAAACATGCAACAATTTTAAAATCTTTCAATATTTTGATATCTGATTTTCTTCAAAACATTTATGTTTCCCTATTAAAGCATTTCGCGTCAACATCTCCACTTTTACTAGTCTTTATTGACTAAGCATGATTCTTAAGAATCATTTATTAAAGGTTTATTTTACTAAATTATTCTTGTTAATCGTTGTTAAAGTTGTAACTACAATAAATTTGAAAAGTATGGGTGCTTAATTCTCGGGGTAATATTGGAAGAGAATAATAAATTTCTCATGATTAATTATTGGAATGTATTCTCGTTAATTTTGCGGTAAATAAAGAAAGCATTTTAATTAAATACACCGTACTAAAAACATCATAAGAAGACTATCGAAAGTATTCTCGTTAATTTCATGGTAAACAAAGAAAGTAATTACAAAAAATACTGTGTGAATTCATAATAAGAATTACATTACGTGATTATATTGAAAAAAATATACATTCACAAATTACATACTATATATTAATACTCTTGACGGTGTAACGATATTTTATGTTAGTAGGGGGGTCTCTCTCTCTAAAAAACATACAAACTCACATCTCTAAAGAGATTAGATTATCTATGATCTCATACCTTCCATTAGATCCAAAAAGGGTCCTAAGATTCTTGTATTTGTCTATCATTCATCTTTATCAAATGAAAGAGGATCCGTCTCACTCAAGATTGGGTGAATCTTTTCATTTATTTACTTTTTATTGCCATTTAATGTTACTTAATGCACCTTTTTCATACTATTAAATCTGGTCATAATCACTGCCAGCATTTATACTCAACTATATTTTTTCTATTCATGTTATTCATCTCAGATCTAGAATTAATTATCCTTAACTAGAATTTACCATCTATCTTCTTATTTAATTAGTTTAACAAAAAAAGGTCACATACTTTTTTGGTCAAACAATAAATATATACTTAAGTATCCATAAAAAGAATGGATTGTTACCTTAATAGTTCATTATCTATTAGAACCGATTAAATTAAAAATTTATGAAAAGGTTTTTCTTGTTGTTGTAAGTTAAATTTTCTCTAAGTGATTCAGACACGCTAGTAAATCGTTACCTGTAATTTGTTTTTAAGTAACTCCATTTTTCGTATTAATTTGTCTTGGATTTTTACAATATAATATTAGCATGTACTTGAGTCCTTTACTCAATGTGGACAAGCAACTTGTTGTTGCTATTTCCCACCGTTGAATCATCAATGACCTAACTGCAATTATCATCCATGTCCGCCAACCAAAAGTATAAAGTACAAAGTCTGCAATCTAAATTTAAAGTTTTTGAGTTCGTAATTTAGTCCTTTAAATTATTATATTTTTAATAATTTGTATATATATTTAATAGATATTGTAAGACAAATATTAAATTTTGATTAAAATTACTGGATTCAGCTGTACCGTACCGGCAAGTCTAACTCTGCCCCCGACAAAATTACAACTCTTCCACATTGGTTTTTCCAAAAGAAATCGAAAACAAATATAATTAAATATAAATTTGGAATACATTGTTTCTGGACCATTCAAATAATCCCCTAACAAAAGAGAAGGAAAAGATAAAGAAAAAGTGTACAAAAGTGCAAAGTGCTACGTGTCCAAATTTCATCCCTGGTATCCACTACCCAACATCTGTACTCCATGCTAAATACTTTAGGCCACATTACCCTCTTTAAATATTATTTTTTAGAGACTATTTTATTTTTTGGTCAATTTGTTTTTCATGAATGATATCTCTTTCACCAACTAATATAGGTAGCAAGTAATTTGTCCATATTAGCAACAAAAAAAGAGAGGCAATTATGCACTCATCTACATTCTTCTTGTGTTGGAGAAAAGACTTAGCTTTCTATAGGCTCCTTTGGTACGAGAGAAAAGAATAATTAATTCCGAGATTAAATTTGAAATGAGTTTATCTCATATTTGGTTGGATAAAATCGTGGTATAATTAATCTCAGGATTAGTTATTCCGGTATTTTAGTATTATTTTATCCCCATAAAAAAGTAAGATAACTAATATCGAAATAACTAATCTCGGAATAATTAATCATGTAATAACTTAACCAAACGACCCCTAAGTGTGAGAAAGATTAGCTAGGCAGAATTTGTTAGTGGCGAATAGTTTGAAACTATTTAGTGTAAGTCATTTGTGGTGCCGGGTGTTTATACCAAATCTAATTAATTAACCATGAGAGATAAACAAAAGTTTATTAGGAGTTTTAATTCTATTAGATGTTTTAGTTTTAATAAACAAAAAAATTAAATAGGTAGAGAATCAGAATAACTAATGTTATCATTTTCTAGCATTCTCCATCTTGTGCCTTCGTACTTTTATTTCTCCATTAAAGATCAAAAGAGTAAAGTTAATAAGGGAAGAAGGGACAGTATAAGGAGTTACTTATATAGAGGAGGAGAGTCGAGAAATAACTAAAAATTGTGAAACATTACTAAATTTTACAAGGCTTTGGAAAAATCAATAAAGATTGTGATTATTATAATACATTCAAAAAAAATTATTTGATTGATGTATGAAGAAAGAAGGAGATTTGGGTGCCCTACTGTTTTATTAGGGCATCTCCAACCCTTGCACCATTTTTTTACACCAAAATGGCGCAAAGTAACTCCAATCCATTACACTATTTTTTACACCAAAAAAGAATATTCCCTGTATATTCTCTTTCTCTTCTATATTATATTATTTTCTTTTTAAAACAAATCAATTCTTTTTTCTTTCATATTTATCCCATATAATTCATATTTCTTTCTTATAGAACCAGTTAATATAAAATTATTTTATACCTTTAATTTTTAAATAAATATAAATTATAAGCAAATATTATACATTATACATATTAATGTATAATTCAAATAAAAATAAAATCATTGATAAGATATAATTAAATAAATATTACATTATGGTAATATTTAGTTTAATTATTACATAAATATTCAACTTACAAGATTAGTACGTTGCTCCCACAAATGCTCTATTAATGCATTACGAAGTGCAAAATGAACATCTTTGTCCTTAATTTTTTTGTGTCGAGCTAAAAATTATTCAAACCGGTAATTTTCATCTCTACCATTTCTACTGTTGGAGTTGGACCTTCCCAAGCATTTTGAATTGGTGCACTAAGATCACGTTCATCCTCGATTATCATGTTGTGCAGTATAATACATGTAGTTAATATATCATGGAGCACTTCTTTCCTCCAAAAATGTGACGGCCCTGTAATAATTGCAAAAGGAGATTGCAAAACTCCGAATGCACGTCCAACATCTTTTCGACATGATTCTTGTTTTATCGAGAAATATTTCTTCTTTTGAGAACGTGGCTCACAAATAGTTTGCACAATAGTAGATCATTTTGGATATATACCGTCGGCTAAATAATAACCCGCATCATATTCTTTTCCTTGAATAACATATTGGGGAGGAGGAGCAATACCTTTAACAAGATTAGAAAACAAATGTGATGATTCTAAAACATTAATGTCATTATTAGTACCGGGCATACCAAAATATGCATGCCATATCCAAAGGTCATAATCAGCTACAACTTTAAGAATAATTGTCGGGGATCCACTACGCCCTGCATATTGTCCAGTCACAACCACAACAATCCTCTACCCCATACACTCAATATTTTAATGATTTGGTGGATCTGGAAGCGCCTTCCAGAGTACTAGATTATTGTTGTAATTTTCTCATCCCATTATGTTATTTAATGTATTTTCGATTTAATCTATGTCATTCGCTATTGTATTAAATATTTGTTTTTATAATTATCAATGAACATTGTGTTATTTATTAACAACATATTATATTTTAGTTTTGTACTTTTCATTTTTTGATGGTTATATATATATTTTTTTACAATTATAAATTATAATAAAATTAACTTGCAATTTTATATAAAAATAAAATATACGAAAATTAATTTATAAAAATTATACATCCAAATTAAAATATAAAACTAATATTATAAAGATACTACATAAAAACTATAATTAATTTTAAAATTATAATATGTTAAATTAAAAGTGTTATACGATAAAAGATAATATTAAAATAATGGTGAATAGTAATGGTGTTGATGAATAGTGTTACATCAAATTTGGTGTAACACTATTCACACACTAAAATGGTGTTTGATATAAAAAATGGTGTTGGGTTGGAGATGGTCTTAGTACTTCATTTGGTTTCTACGACAGTTCATTCTTTTCGATTTATTTAACGAGTCATTAAGATTTTAACAGAAATAGCTAGAATAGTAGTAATTAGTATTATTTTGATATTATTATTTAGGATTACATGCAAAACAAATGAGAGTTAACTATGATTAAAGACCATTAGCTAAAGCTAAATATGATGACAAGTGTCATTTATTTATTAGTTTGGTTTAAACACTCAATACGGGTAAATTTTTACCATAAAATAACAGATATTTTGTGTTCGAGCTTTGTGATATTTTTTTTTACATGACATAAATCTGAATGCCACTTGATTTAGGCACTGGCACCTTCTCATATGAGGACCAGCTATAACCAACCACTAGCCAAATTTCTCTAACTGAAAGAATCTTAAGTATCCACTCATATGCTTACACGTGTACACTCAGCCAATGAGCGCACTTGTGTTTCTTGACAACGTTATCTTCCAGTGATTGGGCTGTGAACACTCAAATTTAATTAACAAACTAAAAAAAAAAGGCTAAACCGATTAGGCGGAATTAAAGGTGTCTAACGGGCCGGGTTGACCCGGAATCGGACCGGCCCAGACCGGTTAAAACCGGAACCGGACCGGCCCGGTTCATAAGGGGCCGGGTGTGGGTAGGAGGGGTAGAGGGGATTGGACCGTTTATTATTTTTTACCGGCTAACCGGACCCGTTAAACCCGATCCAATGAATAGTGCCTCTAACCGGTTTAACCAGCTCGGCCCGGCCCAGACCATGAATATACCATAATATACCATGAATATACTAACAGACCATGAATATACCAATTATTGTATACTAATTAACATAGTTTAAAATTGTTGGAATTTAACATATAGTGTATATATTTACGGTATAAACCTATAAATGTTAAAATCATAGAATATGATGGTAACGTATTATTTTTAAAATATGCTATATATGTGTTATTTTAAGATTTTAAGACAATTTGAGTTATTGTAAATTATTAAACGTATTTATGCTTAATGTTTTAGTTTGTTAGATTAATTTGAAGTATTATTAATTTATTATGCATAAAAATTTAGATTTACTATTTTTTGTTAATTTACTTTTTAAATGCAAACTTTAATTTTGTAATTTTGAAATAAATGTAGCACTTGCAATTTATAAGTGCAATTTTTTCCCATCTTTCTTGTATTCTTTATATTAATACAAAGTACTAATATAACTTACCGTAGTTATACAAATTACAAAATATTAAAAAAAAATTAAAAAAATATAAACCCGGCCCGGCCCGACCCCCTCAACCCGTAACCCGTACGGTTCATTTTTTATCCGGATTAACCCGAACCCATTAAACCCGTTAAGAGCAAGCCCAGAACCGGCCCGGAACCAAACCCGTACGGTCAAAATAATACTGGCCCGGCCCGGCCCGGCCCGGCCAGGTTAACACCCATAGGCGGAATGGGCGGGTCAACAGCTAACAAAATTGCATACCGCCCTTTTATAACTTTAACTTGATCGAAAAAATATAGACAATTTTATTGACTAGCTAAATAATAATAATAATAATAATAATAATAATAATAATTAAAAAGATGTTATTTCTTCGAAATGAAGAGAACTAAAATTTACCATAGGTCCCTTTATTTTTGAGTCTAATAAAACATGTAAAGTTGTCACATTAATTGTGCATATAAATAATTTGATAAGAGCTTACAATTAGTTGCAGAACAAAAGATTATTTCAGATGTAGACCGAGGTATTAATAGTGATTTTCTAATCTCGCAGAACATAATATGATACGATAAAACAGAATACAATAGAAACAATGAGTTCAAAGCCTTATAGCTAGATCAAAGATTGTCGTCTTCCATTTTGAAAGTTATTAGGCCGAGACTCGCGATAACGCTCAGCCACCCCCTCATCTTACGATGACGGTAACATCGTCGAGGCTAGCGTAGTGAGTAAAAGGAACTTCGAAGCCAAAAATTCATTTAAGGGGAGTATACAAAATAGTGTCACACCTAGGATTGAACTTGTGACCTAAAATAAGTTTTCAACCACTTCACTACTACGTTAGAAACCTTTCAACATTTCATATATAACACAAAGAATTCAACATTTAATATATAACACAAAAAATAACTTTTTCCTGTTTATGCTGTATAATATTTTGATGAAAGAGATTCAATTGAGCAATGATCATAGAGATTCAAGATTTGTATTGTGGTCTCATGTTGAGCCCCAAAGGTACTGCTTTGTTCTTTTTTTATTTAAAATTGTTTTAGAGAAAATCTTGGCCACACTCGTGCTATTAATTTATATGATTACACAAAAAATCTCAAAGATTAAATGTTATTCCTGAAATGTCTATAGAAGTTAAAATGACCTACTTCAAAACATGGTTGAAAGATCCCAAACTAATAATAGCAATTTAAAATTTAAACCTAATAAATTCAATTTTTTCGCTTACAAAATTTTCTCTTCAAATAATAATTTTTATTAATATTTTACTTGTTTGTAAACTCCCCTCCATTTCGATTTATGTAAATTTATTTTCTTTTTTAATACATCCAAAAAAGAATGACCTCTCTATATTATTATATTGTGTAAAAAAAAAACACTGAATTCTAACTCATCAGCCCGTGGTGTCAAGACGTATGGTACCATATTTTGAAAATCTACGTGTCTTTATTCTGACCAAAAGAATTTACATTAACTGAAAAAGGGTAAAAGAAGCATATGTATTCTGAATCACTCAATTCCAATCAGCACAAAAGAAAAGAAAAAAAAAAATGAATCCTATAAAAAGACCACAAAATATGTGGAGCAAACGAGAAGAAAAACAAAGAAACTCCTTTGATTCTTGAAGATATACAGCAGTAAACAAGAAAATTAAAGTGGCTATATTTGAAAAGCCATTGTTACAAGAAAATTAAGGTTTGTTCTTTAACTTCTTAACTTTATATTGCTCTGTTAGAGTTCTTGTTATTGTTGCTTTATAATAATAGTAATTGAGCACTTGCCTAAGTTAGCAAATGAGCTTATAATAATTATGTTGACTAAATATAGAAAGCACCCATTACTCTAATCAGTGTGATTCCACTTTCTTTGGAATTTTTTTTTTTTACTATTTGTGCTTTCAATAATTTAAAGATCCTTTTTTTGTGCCACATTTAGGTTCTTTTTTTTACAAAGTTCAAATTTTTAATAGGTAGCTTTGTATCCTATTAGTGTTAGATCTCTATTACTACATGTTGATCATTCCGTTTGTTTCCTTATTATCTTGTTGTTGTTACGGGGTAAGGTTTGCGTATATACTACCTTCCGTAGAACTACTTATGGGATTTACTGGGTTTATCGTTGTTGTAAATTTCTATTGCTTCAGTGGTTATAATTGAGTGTTAATAGTGATGTTTGGTTTATCTCATTTTGCAGAAGCCAAGAAACAGGTTGTTTTCTGCTTGAGTTAGGAAAAGTTGGTTTGCTTTATTTGTGGACTTTTTATAATTTTTTTTTACATAAGAGGAAGTGGGTATTTCTTGAAAGTGGATATAGACTTTAGTGGGAATCTACTAAGAGTAAATTTTTTTTTTTTTTTTATAAATTAAGGAGAGGAGGGAAGGAAACAGAAAACAGAAAGTAAGACAAAAACCTTGGAATTGTTTTAGAAAACCAAGGTTTTCCTGTTCAAAATGTCTGTTGCCTTGTTATGGGTTGTTTCACCTTGTGAGGTCTCAAATGGGACAGGATTCTTGGATTCAATCCGGGAGGGAAACCGGGTTTTTGATTCGTCGAGGTATAGGAATTTAGTGTGCAATGAGAGAATCAAGAAAGGTGTGAAACAAAGGTGGAATTTTGGTTCTGTAAGGTCTGCTATGGTGGCTACACCGGCTGGAGAAATAGCGACGATGACATCAGAACAGAAGGTTTATGATGTGGTTTTAAAACAAGCAGCTTTAGTGAAGAGGCAGCTGAGATCTACTGATGATTTAGAAGTGAAGCCGGAGATCCCTCTCCCGAGGAATTTGAGCTTGTTGAGTGAAGCATATGATAGGTGTAGTGAAGTATGTGCAGAGTATGCAAAGACATTTTACTTAGGTTAGCTTCTTTAATCTATTTATTATTGGTTTACCAAAATTTTGGTTTAAGTACTAATTTAGACTATATGCCTGTTTAAGTAATCGACGAATGCAAAAATTGATCTTTGTTTGGTTGTTATTCAGGAACTATGCTAATGACTCCAGAGAGAAGAAGGGCTATTTGGGCAATATATGGTAAGGTTTCTAGCCATTTAATATCAGATACACACACACACTCACATACATGGTTAATTGGAGACAAAGAGGAGAACCCAAGTTGCTGCCATGTGATCAGGAGGTCACGGGTTCGAGCCGTGTAAACAACCGCTTGCAGAAATGCAGGGTAAGGCTACGTACAATAGACCCTTGTGGTCCGGCCCTTCCCCGGACCCCGTGCATAGTGGGAGCTTAGTGCACCGGGCTGCCCTTTTTAAAGAGGAGAACTCAAATTTGAGTTTGAGGGGTACTTGTAATAGGTAAAACTTGAGCTTCACTAATTTGAAAGGCAATTAAGAAGTCTTATTTGTTATATCATTCCTAATACCAGCCACAAAATTGGAAGGACTTGCTAAAATAATTAGACTCGAGCCACAGATGTAGCATGCTTTAACTTCTGGTCATTTCTGTTAGATTTTTAGAGGTCAGATTTGATCTCTGAATCTTTTTCATAAGAGAGTAATACTGGCGTTATTGTAAGATTATTTTGCAGTGCAACAAGTCGTTCTCTCCAAATTATTAATCTAGTCATGCATTGTCAAGACTACTTTTCAAAAGCACATGACTAATATACAGATGCTAATGAGAGTGTTGATTTTGATCTGTTATACTTCATCTTCAATGTTAATAGCATATCACTTCTGTTCCTCTTTCTTTCTCTTCAACTGTAATCTAGTGGTAATTGTTGGAGCTTGGGTTAGTGCATATATAAATGAACTTCTGAGTTGAAAAGTTTCTCATTATGTTCTTTTAAACAGTATGGTGCAGGAGAACAGACGAACTTGTTGATGGCCCGAACGCATCACATATTACACCCCAAGCCTTAGATAGGTGGGAAGACCGGCTTGAAGATGTTTTCAGTGGGCGGCCATTTGACATGCTCGATGCTGCTTTGTCCGATACTGTTTCCAGGTTTCCAGTTGATATTCAGGTTAGTCTTCCAATTCTATCATTTTTATCTTTTTCTGGTTCAGAGTTCTATGTCGCTTTCTTCATTCACATAAGTTGATTCACTTATGTCAATCATGTAAACTGTCTCATTGTTCAATATATCTTGCAGCCGTTCAGAGATATGATTGAAGGAATGCGTATGGACTTGAGGAAGTCAAGATATAGAAACTTTGATGAGCTATACCTATATTGTTATTACGTTGCTGGTACTGTTGGGTTGATGAGTGTTCCAATTATGGGCATCGCACCTGAATCAAAGGCAACAACAGAGAGTGTATATAATGCAGCTTTGGCTTTGGGTATTGCGAATCAACTAACCAACATACTCAGAGATGTCGGAGAAGAGTAAGTACAAACCTACATCTTTACGCACATCCAATTTGCTACTATGACATACCAAACATAAACATGAACGGCAGCCTTGGCGTATCCGTTAAAGTTGTTGTCACCTCACCCAGAGGTCACGGGTTCGAGCCGTGGAAACGGCCTCTTGCAGAATTGTAGGGTAAGGCTGCGCATAATAGACCCTTGTGGTCGGGGTTTCCCAGACCCCGCGCATAGCGGGAGCTTAGTGCACCGGACTGCCCTCTACGCACCAAAAAATGTTAGTTGAGCTGTTTAGTTATCAGGTTTATTTTGTGGTTATGTCAACAAAGTATTAGAATAATTGGCAAAACTGCAGATAGGGAAAGAAAACTCTTCATAAGTGAAGTGCTATTTTTTTATTGGTTAAGGCTTCCCTTGTTCTTATATATTGCTTTCCCTGCAGTGCTAGAAGAGGAAGAGTCTACTTACCTCAAGATGAATTAGCACAGGCAGGTCTCTCCGATGATGACATATTTGCCGGAAAAGTGACGGATAAATGGAGAAGCTTTATGAAGAAGCAAATCCAGAGGGCAAGAAAGTTCTTTGATGAGGCAGAGGAAGGAGTGACACAACTGAGCTCAGCTAGTAGATGGCCTGTAAGCAGTCGTAAACTCTTAGTTATATGGATATGATTTCTTGTTTGGGTATAATCTTTTTCTCTATTTTTTTGGCTGCATGGAATATGGTGGGGTGAAAAAAAGGAAGCAATATATCAAAATATCTGCACATTAATGATCCATTCCGTAGTATTTCCGGTCAATGAAATATCCGGATTTGGATAATTGTAGTGGTTCCATCAGTGATGTTATCTGCTACCTAAACTTAGATGGTTGAGAGACCTGATATCATTTTAGTTTGAATTAGAAGTAGTTTTACTAGTATGCTCGGAAAGACAACATCGTTCCCAAATTTACACCAGTATTCTCTTCGCCAGAAGTAAGATTCTCCTTAGATACTGATATGCCACACTATGATCCTCTATTTTCTTTTCACTTCCTAGGAAAAGAACAGCTTCATCTTCGTATGTCTTGATAATTTCATTGCATAGTTTAGGTAGAGGCACCGGAAACAACCTCTCTACCTTCTCAAGGTAGGGGTAAGGACTTCGTACACACTACCCTCCTCAGACCCCACTTGTAGGACTACACTGGGTTTGTTGTTGTTGTCGTTGTTGTTATAGTTTAGGCAGAGGCAAAGGCCTATACTTTTATAGGGCAATGAGCGAGAAACGTCTCTTCTTTCCTTATGATTTATTCACTGATCTGAAACTTAGCACTTGTTTTCTTATTGATTCCCGGGGCGGTGGCATTCTTGAATGAAGTCTATCCGAACCATATTTGCACTTCTCATGATCTCAGCTTTTGCAGGTATGGGCATCGTTGCTGTTGTACCGCCAAATACTCGATGAGATTGAAGCCAATGACTACAACAACTTCACAAAGAGAGCTTATGTGAGCAAACCAAAGAAGCTAATTTCCTTACCTATTGCTTATGCAAAATCTCTTGTGCCCCCTACAAGAACTCTCGTCTCCTCTAGCTAAGGCATCAATATCAGATTTAAATTAAAGCAAGAAAGCATATACTGTTAAAAAAGAAAGAATTTATAAAGTAGATAATTGTTGTATTGATGTCACTTGTATATCATCAAAAGTAGATTTTAAAATCCAATATAACAATTTCTAGTAATTGTATCTTCACAATCTTAAACCCTTTGAGGGAAATTCTTTTTGGTTCATTGGAAAAAAATTGTTGACTCCACATTGCATCTGTTATATTTTGGAAACTATCACCATCTTGAAGATGGTGGTCTGTGTCATTTTTCCAAAGAAGAATTAAATGGGAGTAACCCAACGAAACTATAGGCTTTTGGAGTTTTTGTTGGTTTTGGGCCAATTCAATTTTAAGGTAGGGGCTATTTAGAAATTAGTTAGTGCCTCCTAAATTTCAGCTTTTCAGTATTTTTAGGATAAAGATGTCCTGAATTGTCCCCGAGTTAAGATTTTTAATTTAAAATTTCAGGATAAAATAAATACTGGCTAATATCTAAATAACATACCTAAGAATAGCTATCTATGCACTTGCCCATAAATTGAGAGATCTCTGTACCTCGTCTGAGGGTGAGTTCTAATTTTGCGGTTAAAAAAAAAAAAATTAAGAGGAGAGGATATAGAAAGAGGACATCGGAAGATTCTAATTCTTTTAAAAGTTAGCTCGTTGTTTTCGGGGAAACTACCAACTATGTTCATTTATAAGTAGCTTATTACAAATATTGGTCGATTCATAAAATATTACTAATATTAGCAAAATATTATCAATATTAGTCAATTAGCTATTTGTAGCCAAAAATGTCAATTTTTTGCTTTCTTTTGAGCGAGTGTTATTAGAATAGATTGAGTACATCTTAAGGAGATTGAATCTCAGTTTTGAGATGATTTGGTGGAGTTTTGAGGTGGTTTGAATTGAAAATTCGAAGTAGAAGATGAACATGAAAAAAGGATATGTGTATCATTTATGTATCACATATATATCATATTTTTATCAAATATGTATCACATGTATATCCATGTATACCTGTATGTGAGATACATACGTGATACATGTTTGATACATGTGTCGTAGAAATTTTTTTTGAACTCGATTATAACTACGAATTTTAATACCAAATCAGTCCTAATCACCTCTAATCCTCATCAAATTTTGTGCATCGACTCATCTATATGTTCTCACTGAATTTCAACCATACCCGTTGAAAAAGGTCATTTTTTGCTTAGAGTTTTGGAATCTTGTAGATATATATATATTTCATCACCTTATTTGCTACCTCATCCATGAAATTTCCTTTTCGTCTTGTATCTAATGTTGCTAATCACGCTTAAAAAGGAAAACTTACACAAATGTCCCAAATAAATCTCAACTTACCAACCTCTAGCCATTAGTCATAGACTTACCAAAACTAGCCAACAAAAATTGAAAAATCAAATGATAAGGTTCTTTCTCTCAAAGAATCACATGCAAAAATCACCTTCCATATTTTTAAGCGTGATTAGCAACATTAGATACAAGACGGAAAGGAAATTTCATGGATGGGGTAGCAAATAAGGTGATAAAACTCTATACAATATTCCAAAAATCTAAATGAAAAAGGAACTTTTTCAATGGGTATAGCTGAAATTCATTGAAAATATATATATAAGTCAATATATAAAATTTGAGGAAGATTGGAGGTGATTTGGACTGGTTTTGTATCAAAATTCGTAATTAAATCGAGTTCAAAAAAGTCTTCTGCAACACATGTATCAAACATGTATCACGCATGTATCACACATACAGGTATACATGGATATACATGTGATACACAATTGATACACATATGATACATATGTGATACACAAATGATGCACAGTGCGATACACATATCATTTTTTTTCATGTTCAGCTTTTACTTCGAATTTTCAATTCAAACCACCTCAAAACTTCACCAAATCATCCCAAAACTGAGATTCAAGCTCCTTAAGTTGTGCCCAATCTATTCTAATAACACCCACTAAAAAAAAGCAAAAATTTGATATTTTTTGCTACAAATAGCTAATTGGCTAATTTGGCTAATATTAGTAATATTTTATCAATTGACCAATTTTTTGTAATGAGCTACTTATAAATGGACATAGCTGGTAATTTCCCGCTTAAAAATATGGGAGGAGATTGTTGGTGTGATACTTGGAGAGAAAGAACCTTATTTATTTGTTTTTTTTTAATTTTTAATTGGCTAATTTTGGTAAGTCTATGATTAATGGCTAGAGGTTGGTAAGTTGGGACTTGTTTGAGATATTTCTAAAAGATTTTGGGGATTTTTACTTACCTATACACTATTTCAAACCTTATTACGCAAAATGTCCATGTTTTGGTATTTAACCGACCTAAACACATTTTAGTTACAAAATATATACAATCCACCTTAAAAGGCTCCCAAATCCATTATTTGTGCCTTCAAAAGGGATTTAGTCACACCCTTTTCCTTTTTGTTTTTCTCCTCTTCTCTTTACTTATTTTTCTTCCGCCTTAATATATGGTAATTATTGATCTCTAAGCTATTTTCGTTCCAAACACGTAGGGGCATTCAAGAAAACAGAAAAATCAAAGCAAATCAAATTGACGAAAAACTTGATATATCTTTTGATTTGATGTTCATTTTTAAAAAGATAATAATGCTGGGATACCTCAAAGACATCCCCTCAAAGACCTCGATTGGTTAATTTACCTTAGAGATCATAGAAAATAGCCTTTACTGAGAAAAATAAATAGCCTTTATAGAACGAAAATCAATAAGCTACATATTGAAGTTACTGAGTCCATAGCCTTTTAGCTACATCAATAGCCTAAAAAAAATCAATTTTCTTCATTTGGTTGAATATTCCCTTCAAGATGGCTCTGAATCCCAGTTTGGAGGTCATACGCCTTAGAAATTTAGGCCCCATTTAGCTATGAGTTTTGCCAAAATAAATTTGGGATTTATTTTCAAAACTCATGTTTGGCCATAAATTTTGCCCATACTTTGGCCAAATCCCAAATCCCAAATTTCAAATCCCAAAATCCCAAAACTTGGGAATTATATACATGTTTTTCCAAAATAAAGTTGGAAAATATGTTTTGAAAACGTATGTCCAAACACATTTTCATCTTCAAACCAAACTTCACCCAAATCAGATTTTTCAAAACAAATTTGGGATCTATGGCCAAACGCTAGCTTAGAATGCAGCAAGTTTCCATCATTCTGTAATTGTCTTTCAAGAAGTTAAGCTAGAAATAACTTCTTCCAGTTTGTTGGATTGCTGTATTTATCTTTAGAAATATAGTTAGTCACGGAAAATGGACAGTACCTTTGACAGGAGCAGGATCGAAATTTTCTTTTTCAAACAGAAAATAGTACGTTTAATATGCAAAATTTTCTTAAATTTAGCTCAGTTTACAATTCGCACACTTAAACTTACTTAATTAGGTGACAAATTTGTCATATTCTCCTACTTATTGTTGATCTTAATTGCTTCAAATTTGATTTTCTTGATTACGCCGGAACTTACAGAAGAATTTACAAATAAAAAGAAAGCATATTGAAATTACACTGAAAAAGAGTTTAATACACCTCTTAAGAATGACGTGGGATAGCCTTAATTTTAAAAGTATTTGTTTAAACTAGCCTTTATCTCTTTTCTATGATCTAGAGATTTTCCCAGCTATTTCTTGTTGGATCACACTCAATACTTACAGTATACCCTTATTTACAACTTATCTACAACTTTCATACATTATTTGTACACAGTTAAATACAACTACAATATCTGTGATGACCCGAAAGGTCATCCAGTGTTTTAGAACTCAATTCTGCGCTTTTAAGCCTTAAAAATCTCATTTTTACCCTCTTCGATTTGCGTGCATAGTCCAGGCGTGTTTCCGGAAAGCTTTTATGTTAAAAGTTGATGAAAATAAGAAATCTTGCCAAAAACTTCATTTGAGTTGACTTCGGTCAATATTTTTGGTAAACGGACCCGGATTCGTGATTTGACGATCCCGGTGGGTCCGTATCATGATTTGGAACTTGGATGTATGCCCGGAATCGAAATCGGAAGTTCCTAGCCCGAGATATCGGACTTTGTCAAAATTTGAAAGTTAAAGCCTTAATAAAATGGAGATGTTTGACAAATGTTTGACTTTTTGAATATCGGGTCCGTATCTTGGTTCCGAAACCCGGTATAGGTCCAATACCTTATTTATGACTTGTCTGTGAAATTTGGTGAGAAACGGAGTTGGTTTGATGTGATTCGGATGTCCTGTTGAGAAATTAGAAGTTTTAAAGTTTTCTTGAAAATTTCATTTGATTTGGTGCTAAATTAGTAGTTCTAGGTGTTATTTTGGCGATTTGATTGCGCGATCAAGTTCATATGATGTTTTAAGACTTGTGTACATATTTGGTTTGGAGCCCCGAAGGCTCGGGTGAGTTTCGGATAGGCTACAAAGTGAAAATTGGACTTAGGCATTGCTGGTATTTGCAATTTTTGGGAATTGGCCTCTGATCTCACATTTGCGGGATCAGAGTTCGCATTTGCGAGCTACTTATCGCAAATGCGAAGAGTAGCTGGGCCAAGCAGTCCTCACATTTGCGAGAAAATCTACGCATTTGCAAAGTGGGCCCGGGAGGGGCAGTTTTCGCAATTGTGATCCTGGGGTCGCAATTGTGGCCAGCTTAGTTTGCATTTGCGAAGATAACAGAAATGTGAGAATCTTCGCAAATGCGCTTTGCGGGCAAACGCATTTGCGACATCTGCAGCTGGTAAAAGTGACTTACACGGGATTTTTCTCCCATTCTTCAAATTTTTAAAACCTAAAACACAAGATTTCCAAAGAGCTTTTCTTCCCCAAATCATAGGTAAGTGATTCTAAACTAGTTTATTTCAATCTTTCACTTCATTTTACAAGTTTTTAACCTAGAATCTAAGGTTTTCATGGTGGAATTGGGGATTATTGGGTAGAAACTAGGAATTTCGAAATTTGGGGATATAGACCTCAAATTGAGGTCGGATTCCAAAACTAATTATATATACGGGCTCGGGGGGTGAATGGGTAAACGGATTTTGGTCCGAATCTTGGGTTTGGACCAAGCGGGCCCGGGTGTTGACTTTTTCAATAATGGCCTAAATTGAATTCGTTATGATTGCGGTTGATTCCTGAGGCTTATTTTGAATCGTTTGGTTGGTAATTTGCTAGATATTGTTGGTTCGGAGGCTAGTTTGAAAGGCAAAGCCGTGGTTGAGCTTTGAGTGGTCTTTGGAGCGAGGTAAGTGTTGTGTTTAACCTTGACTTGAGGGAATTAGGAACCCTCCGACTATTTGCTATATGATTCTCATGTGAGTGGCGTATATGCGAGGTGACGAGTGCTTATACGTCGCCAAATTATCTGATTTCCCTGATTTATCGCTTTTCCTTAATTGTTTTCCTTCCTGTCTTAACTGTTATATGCTCTACATGCTTTCCATGCTTAACCGCTACCTGTTAATCAATGTCTTCTCCTGTTTATAGTGTTAGCTCTTTTCATAATTTCACGAATCCTTGCTATTTGCTTAACTTGACTTGTTTTCACCTTATAATTGTAAATTACTGGATTGGTCTCGCTGTGTAGTACTATTTGTGTAGATTCTATATTGAACAAGGTTTCCCNCGGGTTTTGACCACGTGGGCCCGGGGGCGATTATGGAATTTTTGGGAAAAACTTGGGAAATTCATTTTTATGCATTCTAATTGATTCATTTAGTGTTTATTAAAGTAATTGAGCAATTTGTGACTAGATTCGAGCGGATTGGAGGTGGAATCACGGGGTAAAGCCATATTTGAGGCTTGAGTCGAGTTCAAGGCTTTGAGGTAAGTGTTTGGTTTAACCCTAGCTTGAGGGAATAGGAGTTGAGTCTTGTTTGGTACTTGCTAAGTGATCGAGTACGATGTATAGGCATGGTGACGAGTATCTATACATTGGTGTCTAGCATGACCGTGAGTCCTCATAATGCGATTATCATGTTTTGGTTGTAATTTCCGTGCTTATTTGAGGATTTCTATATGTTGTAAAGAACACGTGAAAGACAATAAGATCATTTGATTTCGTGGAGCATTGGCTCGAGTTGTGATACGAATTTTAAAGGTATACGAAATGATCTGATTCTTGGGAGCGTTGGCTCAAATGATAAGGTGAATTATAAGGTAAGAATTGAAAGCAAGAGAAAGAGTTATTGGTTATTCCCTTGCCGGGATATTGAGTTTATTGATATTGTTCCCTTGCCGGGATTGAATTGTTTGACTGTATTCCCTTGCCGGGAATTCTTCCTATACTTGTTTACTTCCTTGCCCCTTATTTGTGACTGTTGTTTGGGTGTGGTAGAATGATAAATGATATGGAACGGGTTGCACGCCGCAACAATGATATTTGAGGATCGGGTTGCGTGCCGCAACATTAATAAATGATATGGATCGGGTTGCGCGCCGCAACATTGATAAATGATATGGATCGGGTTGCACGTCGCAACTATGATATTTGTGAACCGGGTTGCACGCCGCAATAGTGTTAAATATTGGGGTCGGGTGATTCCTGAGAATTATTTTGAATCGTTTGGTTGGTAATTTGCTAGATATTGTTGGTTCGGAGGCTAGTTTGAAAGGCAAAGCCGTGGTTGAGCTTTGAGTGGTCTTTGGAGTGAGGTAAGGGTTGTGTCTAACCTTGACTTGAGGGAATTAGGAACCCTCCGACTATTTGCTATATGATTCTCATGTGAGTGGCGTATATGCGAGGTGGCGAGTGCTTATACATCGCCAAATTATCTGATTTCCCTAATTTACCGCTTTTCCTTAATTGTTTCCCTTCCTGTCTTAACTGTTATATGCTCTACATGCTTTCCATGCTTAACCGCTACCTGTTAATCAATGTCTTCTCCTGTTTATAGTGTTAACTCTTTTCATAATTTCACGAATCCTTGCTATTTGCTTAACTTGACTTGTTTTCACCTTATAATTGTAAATTACTGGATTGGTCTCACTGTGTAGTACTATTTGTGTAGATTCTATATTGAACAAGGTTTCCCTTTTGGTTCAGTTTGGTATTTATTGGTCGTAAAGGCTTTGTAGTTTTCACTGTTGATTTGACCGTGTACACTGAGTGTTTTATACCGATACGGTCGGATCGGGTTGCACGCTACAACAGGTGTAATAACGGTGGATTGATATGGTTGAATAAAGGTGAATATGTTTATACGATGGGATCGGGTTGCACGCCGGAACAGGTAAAATAAGGGTGGATTTATATGGTGAAATAAAGATGAATTATGATATTGATACTGATATATGGTTAGATCGGGTTGCGCGCCGTGACAAATCTATATTATTTACTGTTATTGATATTGTTACAGTGGAATAAGGGAGGATTATGTGTTGTCTGGTGGGATCGAGTTGCGCGCCGCAACAACCTATATGTTTCCTTTTCTTGACCTGCGTTGTTTCCCGGTATTATTATTTGATCTGGTAAACGTTGGTAATTCTGAACGACATTGGTTTACTTTCGAGGTTGTAGTTATCATTTTCGGTTGGCTGTTTAAATTCCGTTTGGTATTTCCATTACTCTGTCATTATTATATACTGCGTACAGCTTATAGTGTAGGTGACTCGCCTTAGCTTCGTCACTACTTCGTCGAGGTTAGACTCGGCACTTACCAGTAAATGGGGTCGGTTGTACTGATACTAAACTCTGCACACTGTGCAGATTTTGGAGTCGATCCCAGCGGTGGTTGTTAGAGTGCCCGAATTGGACATTGGAGGAGACTTGAGATACGATTTTTCCGCGCCTGCAGCTCCTGGAGTCCCCATCCTCTTTTCTTTTTAGCTGTATAACTTCATTTAGACATCTTTGTACTTATTTCAAACCTTTATATGTATTACTTTAGAAGCTCGTGCACTTGTGAGACCAAGTTCAGGGAATTGTAATAGATGTTTGGAAGGTTTATTTTCTGCAGTTATACTTAGAACATATCTGTTATTTTAGTCCGTTATTAATGTCATCATTTAAGTTGTTAAAAGAAGTAAATTGTACTAACGTTGCTTGCCTAGCAAGTGAAATGTTAGGCGCCATCACGGTCTCGATGGTGGAAATTTCGGGTCGTGACTAGTTGGTATCAGAGCACTAGGTTACATAGGTCTCACGAGTCACGAGCAAACTTAGTAGAGTCTGGAGGATCGGTACGGAGATGTCTGTACTTATCTTCCAGAGGCTATGGAGTTAGGAACTGTTTCACTTCTATTCTTCTCTGTCATGCGATTTTATTCTATCCTTGCTGATTGAACCCTTCTATTCTTTTCTCTCGCAGATGGCGAGAACACGCACCGCATCTTCAGCCGAGCAACAGCCAGAGCCCCCAGTGGCATCCCCTACGAGGGGCAGAGGTTGAGGCCGAGGCTGAGCCAGAGGCCGAGGCAGGGGCAGAGCTCAGCCCCGAGCTCGAGTAGCATCACCAGCGGTGGAGCCTCAGGTAGAGTTTGAAGAGGAGGTCCAACCCAGACTGTGCCTGTCGGACCAGCTCAGCTCCCAGAGGGGTTCATCGCCACCCCGGTACTTCAGGATGCTTTGGTCCGTCTAGTGGGCCTCGTGGAGAGTGTGGCACAGACTGGCATATTTCCTGTAGCACCAGCCGTCTCTCAAGCTGGGGGAGGATCACAGACTCCCGCTACTCACACTCCGAAGCAGATGGCCCCTCAGTTTCAGACTCCAGCAACTCAGCCCGTTGGGGTAGTTCAGCCAGGTGTTGCGGCACAGACCGGTGATGGATCGGCTATGTCTTCTAAGGCTTTGTGGAGAATGGATAGGTTTACCAAGCTTTTCCCAGTTCACTTCAGCGGTGCATCTTCAGAAGATCCCCAGGACTATCTGGACAGTTGTCATGAGGTGTTACGGAACATGGGGATCTTGGAGACCAATGGGGTCGACTTTGCTGCATTTCATTTGTCGGGTTGCTCCAAGAAATGGTGGAGGTATTATATGTTAACCAGACCAGCTGGGTCGCCTTCTCTCACTCGGGACCAGTTCTCTCAGCTATTTCTTGAGAAGTTCCTTCCTATCACTCAGAGAGAGGACTATCAGAGGCAGTTCGAGCGTCTGAAGCAGGGTTCTATGACTGTCACTCAGTACGAGACTCAATTTTGGATCTGGCCCGTCATGCTATTCTTCTGCTTCCTACCGTAGAGAGAGGGTGAGGAGGTTTATTGAGGGACTTGCTCAGCCTATCAGATTGCAGATGGCTAAGGAGACTGGGAGCGAGATTTCTTTTAAGGTGGCAGCCAATGTTGCCAGGCGAGTCGAGATAGTACTAGCTCAGGGGAGTGGTCAGGGATCTGACAAGAGACCTCGTCATTCTGGTGGATTCAGTGGTACCTCGTCTGGAGGCAGGGGTACTTTTGGTAGGGGCCATCCTCCCAGGCCATATCAGTCAGCACTTCAGGCATCCCACGATGCTTTAGGGAGACGTAGTCCTTATGTGCCTCATTCTGGGCAGCCAGCCTACAGTGCACCGCCAGCTCCTATCAGTGCACCTCCTATTCAGAGTTATTATCGTGGTCATCCGGCCCATCCGCGTCAGTCTCAGTTTCAGCAGCCACAACACCAGGATGGATATTTTAAGTGTGGTGGTTTTGGGCATATCAGGAGGACTTGTTCGAGATTGTTGGGTGGTGCACCAAGCAGAGCTCTCGTGCCATGATTCTGGCACCGGTTACATCACCGCCCTCTCAGCCAGCTAGAGGTAGGGGTCAGGGAGCCAGAGGTAGAGGTCAGGCCGCTAGAGGTGGAGGTCAGGCCGTTAAAGGTAGAGGCCAGGCTGCTAGAGGTGGAGGCCAGGCAGCAGGAGGCCGTCCTAGAGATATACTCCCTCCGGTTCACAATAAGTGTCCAGTTTACTTTTAGCACGCCCATTAAGAAAATACTAAATTCCATACAAAATACCTACTATGACTAAACTACCCCTAATTAAACATTTAATGTGAGGAGCAAAAAAACTTTTTAGGGATATGTACATAGGGGTTATTTTGTAAAAACAAATTGAATTCTTTCTTGATTACATAACTGGACACTTATTTTGAACCAAAATGAAAAAGCAAATTGGACACTTATTGTGAACCGGAGGGTGTAGTTTAGAGTGGTGGGGCCCAGCCCCGATGCTATGCTTTTCCAGCCAGGCCTGAGGCTGAGTCATCTGACACGGTTATCACATGTACGGTTTCAGTTTGCAGTAGAGATGCCTCAGTTCTATTTGATAGGGGTTCTACTTATTCCTATGTGTCATCCTATTTTGCTTCATATCTGATTGTGCCTCGTGATTCGTAGAGTGCCCCTGTGTAAGTGTCCACCCTAGTGGGAGATGCTATCATTGTAGATCACATTTATCGTTCGTGTGTGGTTACCATTGGGAGTCCTGAGACTCGTGTAGATATCCTACTTCTCGATATGGTTGATTTTGATGTCATTTTGGGTATGGATTGCCTATCACCTTATCATGCTATATTGGATTTTCACGCCAAGATGGTGACCTTAGCCTTTCCTGGATTGCCTCGATTGGAGTGGAGATGGACTCCAAGCCATTCTACCAGCAGGGTTATCTCGTACGTGAAGGCTCGTCAGATGGTCGAGAAGGGATGTTTAACTTATTTGGCTTATGTCCGCAATTCTAGTGCGGAGGTTCCTTCCATGGATTCAGTACCAGCCGTTCGTGAGTTTCCAGAGGTGTTTCCTGCAGACCTACCGGGGATGCCACCCGACAGAGATATCGACTTCTATATTGATTTTGCTCCGGGCACTTAGCCTATTTCTATTCCGCCATACTGCATGGCCCCGCCAGAGTTGAAAGAATTAAAGGAGCAATTGCAAGATTTGCTTGATAAGGGCTTTATTAGACCTAGTGTCTCGCCCTAGGGTGCGCCCGTGTTATTTGTGAAGAAGAAGGATGGATCGATGAGGATGTGCATAGATTATCGGCAGTTGAACAAAGTCACCATCAAGAACAAGTATCCATTGCCAAGGATTGATGACTTATTTGATCAGCTTCAGGGTGCCAAAGTGTTTTCAAAGATCGAGGTCTGGCTACCATCAGTTGAGGATTAGGGCATCCGATGTCCCTAAGACAGCTTTTCGGACTCGGTATGGGCATTATGAGTTTCTAGTGATGTCATTTGGGTTGACAAATGCCCCAGTAGCATTTATGGATTTGATGAACCGAGTGTTCAAGCCCTATTTGGGTTCCTTTGTGATTGTGTTTGTTGATGATATCTTGATCTACTCCCACAGCTGAGAGGAGCATGAGCAGCATCTTCGGATCGTTCTTCAAACTCTGAGAGACAGCCAGTTATATGCTAAGTTTTCAAAATGCGAGTTTTTGGTTGAGCTCAGTCGCCTTCTTTGGGCACGTTGTATCGGCAGAGGGCATTCAGGTGAATCCTAAGAAGATTAAGGCAGTTCGGAACTGGCCTAGACCCACATCAGCTACAAAGATCCGGAGTTTCTTGGGAATGTCGGGCTATTACCGTCGGTTTATGGAGAGGTTTTCATCTATATCAACCCCGTTCAGATGGTCAGACGAGTGTGAGGCAAGCTTTCAGAAGCTCAAGACTGCTTTGACTACGGTGCCAGTGTTGGTTTTGTCCACATGTTCAGGATCTTATACGGTATATTGTGATGCATCTCGTATTGGACTTGGTGCGGTATTGATGCAGGGTGGCAAGGTAATTGCATATTCTTCACGGAAGCTGAAGGTTCACGAGAATAATTACTCTGTTCATGACGTAGACTTGGCAGCCATTGTTCATGCGCTGAAGATTTGGAGGCACTATCTTTATGGCGTGTCGTGTGAGGTGTTCGTGGATCATCGAAGTTTGCAGTATTTGTTCAAGCAAAAGGAGCTCAATTTGAGGCGGAGGAGGTGGTTAGAGCTATTGAAAGACTATGATATCACCATCGTGTATCATCCCGGGAAGGCCAATGTGGTGGCCGATGCTTTGAGTAGAAAGTCAGCTAGTATGGGCAGCCTTGCGTACATTCCAATCGGTGAGAGACCATTTGCATTAGGTGTTCAGGCCTTGGCCAATCAGTTCGTGAGGTTGGATGTTTCTAAGTCCAATCGTCTTCTAGATTGTACGGTCGCTTGGTCTTCATTGTTTGAGCGCATCAGGGAGCGGCAGTATAATGACCCTCTGATGGGATACAAGTACCTTGGGCATAAGTACTTTACTTTATGTTTTGATGATCTAACAAACTTACCATCCAGAACCAGATAAAGAACCTGTTACACATCTACAAGACCTTGAGATCACAAAGTTCCAGGTTGGGATCCAGCGTGGGATATAACTCAACTCTTCAGAGTGGAAGGAACAACTGAGGAAACAGGTCCCTACAAGTTCCCGAGGAGACTGTATGAAGTCAACTCTCCAGCAAGAAAGTTACTGCCTGCACACGCTACTGCACAGGAATAGTGCAGCAGTCAACTTTCTATGGAAGGCTTTTTACCTACCTTGCTTACATCATTGTAAGTGATGTCACATACGTATAAATACCATCAAGGAAGGTAAAACAACTTACCTCATGAGAGAACCAGATAAAGGACCTGAAGCATGCCTGGTACAATCATTCAAGTTAATCGACTCAAGATAATCTGGGCAGTGTGCTTTAGATTCACAGGAACCAGATTAGGGACCTAATCCCTTGGAGTTCCCCTGACAGAAGTATAGGTCAACTGTACAGCTGGAAAGCAACTGTAGAAAGTGACTGCATGCAACAGTGCAGCAGGCACTTCCCATTGAGAAGAGGCATGTACTAACCAAGATTTGACATCACTAAGGTGATGTCTTTTGTAGTATAAACCTTATGCAAGGTACAAGATTCAGGTTCAAGACTTGCAAAATCAGAAACAAAAATATTCTCTCAAGTTCAAGAACAACCTCTCTCAAGGACAAAGCTGCTTCAACCTCAAGGACCGGATCCAAGATTGAAGATATCTTAAGTCCTTAGGTTTGTTGAGTCTTTGTTATTTGTTCTTCATTGTAACTCCTATCTTTCTTTTTAGAAGCTGTTTGTAGGAAACCCAAATTCGTAAACTCTCCAGTTTATGTTGTGACTAGGTTTAGTCATAAGTTAAAGTCTTTGTAACTAGAGAGTTATAAAGTGGCTTGTAATAGTGTTATTAAAAGTTAGAGTGATTGAAGTCTTTGTAATAGAGTTATTACAAAGTGGCTTGTGGTGAGAGTACCACAAGTTAGTTGAGTTGAATCCTTTGTAATAGAGTCATTACAAAGTGGCTTGTAATAGGGGTTTACAAGTTTGTGAAGTTGAAAGCCTATAAGTATAGGTCGTGGTTTTTGTCTCATTGAGTTGGGACTTTTCCACGTAAAAATCCTCTGTGTTCTTTACTTACTGCCGAGCTACTGCGAGAACAATTAGAGAACCTGATTCCCTATACTGGTTGATTTTACAGTCTGTTGCTTACAGTGGGAACTTATTCTGTGTCTCATTTACATTCTGGTTAAGTAGTTATCACTGTGGGAACTGATATAGGACCAGATCGCTATACAGTTTGGTTCATTACTGTTTTCAGTGGAAACTCATAGAGAACCCGGTTCTCTATACAGTCTGGTGGACGCTTAGTTTCTAACAATTGGTATCAGAGCAGGTTCTTTCTAATAGGTTAACACCTAGAAAGGATCTACATGGCTGCTGTACCAAACTTCGAGGAAAGTCAATCAACCAATATACCACAAAGATTTCAGAAGACGGCTCGTAAAAATGGTGGGATCCCAAAGAAAGGAAGTTCTAGTAGGAATTTCAAAGGAAATGAGTGCTGTCGTAAGTGTGGAAAGCCTGGACACTTCATCAAAGACTGCCCACTTCTGAAACAAGAGCATTACAAACACAACTCTGACAAAGTAGCAAAAAGGAACCCGGTTCCTAACAAACGATTCAGCAGAAAAGGTGCAGCTGACAATGTTGTGAAGCAAGCTCTTGCTGCATGGGGAGACTCCTCCAGTGAATCAGAAGAGGAACTCGATGTAGGAAGCAGCTCCATGATGGCAATGCAAAATGAAGATGATTCATTGTTTGCATTGATGGCTCAGTCCGATGAGGATGAAGAGGATGACAATGATGAGGTAACTTTCAGGGATGTTCAGAGAAATCTGAAGTCCTGCTCTTCGAAAAAATTGATGTCATTAGCAAATGTTCTAATTGATACATATTATAGTTTTTTTAATGATAACGATGCCCTAATCATAGAGCTAGGAGATGCTGAACAGTCTAAAGATGATTTGATGGTAGTGGTTGATGACTTGAAGGAAACCATAGAGACCCTTAGCAAAGAAAAGAATACTCTAGTAGAGAAAATTGCAGCTACTGAGCAAGAAAGGGATGATATGGTAGTTTCCATTGTAGATTTAAGGAAACAAGTGGAAGAAGTAACTAGAGAACACAGCTTGTTGAAAAAACAAACAAAAAAAATGGATGGACAACACTGAGGGAGAGGAAGTGGCTAGAAAGGCTCAACTTGAGCTTGAGAGTGAGCTTAAGAATTTTAAAACAAGTCTTGTTACTGAGCTTAAAAAGATAACTTCAGGAGGATTTAAAAAGGGCTAAAAATGATCTTGATAAGTCACTTAAATGGACCCGATCCTCTATTGTAATAATGTCTATGTATAGGAGTTATGATGGAAACAGGCAAGGCATCGGGTTCCAAAAGGCTAAAACCTCCTATAATCCCATAGGAAGTATGTAACTATGGCTGATAATAGGTTGTGCACTCACTGTGGTCAAACTGGTTATTGCAAGGACTCTTGTAAAGTTAAAAATCAGTCTTTGCAGAAAAACAAAGTCTTTGTTGAAAAAAGGCGTACTGATGAGGAACCTGGTTCCTTGAAAAGAAAATATGTGCTGCCTGCATGGGCAAAAAGAAGTTTGATCCGCCCGTTCTATCATTATAAGGGACCCAAGCTGGCTTGGGTTCCTAAGTCTAATCATTGACTTAAGTGTGCAGGGAACAGTGAAAGGGAGCAGTCAACAGTGGCACATGGATAGCGACTGCTCGAAGCTCATAATTGAAAGTACAAATGATTTCCTTTCACTGAAGGCCCTGCAGGGAGGGAATGTATCCTCTGGAAATGAAAGAAGGGGTACATTCTCGATGTCGGAAAGGTTGGAAAGTCTCTCAAATCTGTGGTGAAGGGAACAAAGTAGAGTTCTTGTCTAAAGAGGAACCTGGTACCCCAATTACTACCACTGAAGCTGAAGAAAGAGTTGGAGATGCAGCATTAGGAACTCCTGATGCAGAACAAAATAGTGGAAGTCATAATTCTGTTGATGTCAATGATGATTCACATATGGAAGAACCTAGTCCTTCAAATTCTGAAGTTCAAGTATCCAACTAGAAGCAAAAGAGTACATCCCTTCAAAATGTAATCACATCCTTAGACTCTGGTATTCAACCTAGTTCTAAGCAGCTATGCAAGAAGAGCTGCGTCAACTTGAAAGGAACAATGTGTGGAACCTGGTTCCACGACCTGCTGACAGAACTGTTATCGGAGTCAGGCTCCCCATGCTTGGTGTGAAAAGTTGTCAAAATTCCTTCTGAAAATGGCTTTACAAGAGGGAAAATAGACAACACTCTTTTCCTGAAGAAATGAGGAAGGAACCTACTCATTGTGCAGATCTATGTTGATGGCATCACCTTTGGAGCAACAACTGACTCATTATGTGAAGAATTTGCTAAACTCATGGGAAGTGAGTTTGAAATGAGTATGATGGGGGAACTGAATGTCTTCCTGGGTCTTCAAGTGAAGCAGTCCAAAAGGGGAACATGTATCAGTCGGCAGAAATACATCAAAGAACTCTTGAAAAGGTTTGATATGGAAGCATCAAAGGCAAGACATTGTATTTAGTGTGGGATTATGTGCAAGGTTCCAATCAAATTCTAAGGAATCTCATCTGAAGGCTACTAAGAGAATTCTGAGATATTTTAAGGCCACACAGAACCTGGTTCTGTACTATCCTTCAGAATATGTTGCAGCTGCCTCGTGCTGTACTCATTCACTATGGATCAAGCAACATTTGGAAGATTTTGGTGTATACATTGATTTTGTACCGCTTCCATGTGACAACACCAGTGCTCTCAACATGGCAAAGAATCCGGTTCAACACAAAAGAACCAAGCACATTGATGTCAGATACCATTTTCTCAGGGACAATGTTGAAAAGGTTCTGATTTGTATGATGTTCTGGAAGACGAAGGATCAGGTAGCAGACATCTTCACCAAGGCGCTGCGCAGGGAACATTTTGAAAGAAATCGTCTGAAGTTGGGGTTGATCAAGCTCAACTGAGGACCTGGTCCCTCGATGATTGGCTATGTCAAGAAGGAAAGGTACAATGCTAAAAAGTATTTTTCGACGACATCTAACTCAAATCTATACTGTTACAGGCATACACATATGGCAGTTTTAGGACAAAAACAAGTAAGAGTGACATTGCACTTCTAGGAGTCTTTGCTCAAAATTTTCACAAAACCGTCACGAAACCTGGTTCCTGTGACTCAGGTTAGTAGTCTCTTCAATACTTATATGCCTTTTTAAGCTGCTGAAGTGTCATGTCATCAATTTGTTTCTGCCTTTCTCCTGCCTCTCCTCCTAACTTTTGAAGTCCAAAATGTTAAACCTTTTCTAAACTGACCAGTTGCCCCAAAAAGGCACTTCTTTATCTTACACCAAAATAAAACCGATTCTTATCTTCAAAACCAAAATCAACCTTGTCTCAAAATAATCCTTCTTTCCATATATGCCAGAAGTGAACCCAACTCTCTCACTTTCCAAAAAAACCTAACTCCATCAGATTCAAAACCCCAAGAATTCATTGGTAGATTTTGATGGAAGTTTAAGTGAAAGGGAACAAGGTAGATCTAATATTCTAGAGCGTGAGGCTGAAGTTGTTGCTGGATTTGTGGAAGCCTTGATGGATGGACATATTGGTAAATGTGAGGACTGAATGAGGAACCTGATCCCTCAAGTCCTTCTCATGAAGTCCATTTTAATGATGATCTTTTTTTCTTTGAGTTCTATGTATAAACGAACTTCTGATCCAGTACAAAGGATTGATGAAAAGTAGGCTGATTGATGATGAAGTGGTGTGACTTGCTGACGTGATTGTGTAAGAGAAAATGAAATGAAATCTTTACCTGTGAGAAAGAAAAAAAAAGAGGGTTGGGTGAGAAAGATGCAGCAGATGATAAGGGTAAACAGATTGAGAAGAAGAAGAGGGATACATGGCTTCTCAGGGATAGAAAGGGTAGTGTAAGCGAGGAACCTGGTTCCTTACAGAAGCAAAAGGTTGAGTCATCAGGTTTGGAGAGGTAGAAGACTCTGAAGTGTCAAAAAGTGCTGTTAGGCAGAGTGTTGACTCTGATAATGCTGAAAAATGGAGGAACTTCTTGACATTGTTGAGTTTCAAAAATAGAATCACCTCTTTGTTCCTCCAAGTCCCAACGTTTATGAAGAAGAAGCAAAAACTTCTATGCTTTATGTGATACTCTGATGCTATATGTACTTGGGACTGAGTTTTTTCTTGATCAGAGAAAGCTTGGGGAGACTCTTAGTGATCTGATTGATGGTTCAGCCTACTCATTTAGGTTGAGAACCAGGTCCTCGAAGACCCTCGGTAGAATAGAATGCTAAGTTGAAGGGTGAGAATGAAAGATTGAGGAAACAGGTGGAGGAACTGAGAGAGCAGATGATCATTGATCAAAAGAGAGTAAATGAACGACTGAACAAGCTCATCAAGGCCTTAGCCCCTTACTTTTCCTCCTACCTAGTGATCCATGTCTTTCACTCCTTCCAAATTCCTTGAATTCTTATCCTCTTTTGATTCCTATATTTGATGACATTGGTACTTCAGTTGTTTAAATTGTCATATTATGCATTGTTGAAACTACTGTGCTTTTATTATAATTACTCCACTATGGGCAATCACTCTATTTTGTGCGCTAACATTCACTTGTTGTTCTTGTTATTGTTTATGATGTGTTGCCCAAGTGGCCTGAGTTAATATTGCTGAACTTCTTTTTGGTTGTGCTTCTTCTGTTATTCTTTTCGATGATGCCAAAAGGGGGAAGTTATATAGGTGTCAACATGGGGGAGGAACAGAATCGAATTGATATATTGTGTTGTGCATGAAAGATGGCTCTGCTTCGCAGGGGGAACGTTGCTGATGGCTCTGCTTCGCAGGGGGAACATTGCTGACAATATGTTGATACTAGGTCTGATCCGCAGGGAAACATGTGAGGAATCTGGTTCTCAAGAGGAATATTAATTTTGGGTTTGTCATCATCAAAAAGGGGGAAATTGCTCTAAGTTACACTATGTCATGTTTTGATGATGACAAACGTTCTCAACGTACTGGGTACGGACCAGATGTGATCAGTGCAGACAAGGAACCTGATTCTCAGGGGGACTAATTCTTGGTTTGTCATTCATCAAAAGGGGGAAATTAATAAGATATGGTACTTTGAGTTTTGATGATTTGCCAAACAGTCTTGAGGAACCAGTTGTGATCAGCTCCTTAGGTTCGGTTCTCATGAAGAATATAGCTGATTTGTAGGGGGAACAATGTGGAGATCTGGTTCTCAGGGGGATAACAATTCTAAGTTTGTCGTCATCAAAAAGGGGGAAATTGATGGGATACAAGTACCTTGGGCATAAGTAATTTACTTTATGTTTTGATGATCTAACAAACTTACCATCTAGAACCAGATAAAGAATCTGTTACACATCTACAAGACTTTGAGATCACAAAGTTCCAGGTTGGGATCCGGCGTGGGATATAACTCAACTCTTCAGAGTGGAAGGAACAGCTGGGAAATAGGTCCCTACAAGTTCCCGAGGAGACTGTATGAAGCACATGCTACTGCACAGGAACACTGCAGCAGTCAACTTTCTATGGAAGGCTTTTTACCTACCTTGCTTACATCATTGTAAGTGATGTCACACACGTATAAATACCATCAAGGAAGGTAAAACAACTTACTTCATGAGAGAACCAAATAAAGGACCTGAAGCATGCCTGGTACAATCATTCAAGTTAATCGACTCAAGATAATCTGGGCAGTGTGCTTTAGATTCACAGGAACCAGATTAGGGACCTAATCCCTTGGAGTTCCCCTGACAGAAGTATAGGTCAACTGTACAGCTGGAAAGCAACTGTAGAAAGTGACTGCATGCAATAGTGCAGCAGACACTTCCCATTGAGAAGAGGCATGTACTAACCAAGATTTGACATCACTAAGGTGATGTCTTTTGTAGTATAAACCTTATGCAAGGCACAAGATTCAGGTTCAAGACTTGCAAAATCAGAAACAAAAATATTCTCTCAAGTTCAAGAACAACCTCTCTCAAGGACAAAGCTGCTTCAACCTTAAGGACCGGATCCAAGATTGAAGATATCTTAAGTCCTTAGGTTTGTTGAGTCTTTGTTATTTGTTCTTCATTGTAACTCCTATCTTTCTTTTTAGAAGCTGTTTGTAGGAAACCCAAATTCGTAAACTCTCCAGTTTATGTTGTGACTAGGTTTAGTCATAAGTTCGTCAGTAGACTTCAGCACTGTCCAGCTAGACAAGGATTTGACCTACGAGGAGGAGCCGGTAGCTATTCTAGACCGGCAGGTTCGTTAGTTGAGATCGTAGAGTTATCCTTCAGTTCAAGTGTACTGGAGAGGTCAGCCTGTTGAGGCAGCTACCTAGGAGTCCGAGTCCGATATGCGGAGTAGATATCCCCACCTTTTCACCATCTTAGGTACTTTTCTATGTCCGTTCGAGGACGAACGATTATTTTAGAGGTGGAGAATGTGATGACCCGAATGGTCATCTTGTATTTTAGAACTCAATTCTGCATTTTTATGCCTTAAAAATCTCATTTTTATTCTCCTCAATTTACGTGCGCAGTCCGGATGTGTTTCCTGAAATCTTTTATGTTAATAGTTGATGAACTAAGAAATTTTGCCTAAAAATATCATTTGAGTTGACTTCAGTCAAGAATTTTGGTAAACGGACCCGGATTCGTGATTTGATAGTCTCGGTGGATTCGTATTGTGATATGAGACTTGGGCGTATGCCCGGATTCGAAATCGAAAGTTCCAAGCCCGAGATATCCGACTTTGTCGAAATTTGAAAGTTAAAGCCTTAATGAAATGGAGATGTTTGACCAAGGTTTGACTTTTTGGATATCGGGTCCGTATCTTGGTTCCGAAACCTGGTATAGGTCCAATAAATTTATGACTTGTCTGTGAAATTTGGTGATAAACAGAGTTGGTTTGACGTGATTCGGACGTCCGGTTGAGAAAATAGAAGTTTCAAAGTTTTCTTGAAAATTTCATTTGATTTGGTGCTAAATTCGTAGTTCTAGGTGTAATTTTGGTCAGTTGATCGCGCGAGCAAGTTCGTATGATGTTTTAAGACTTGTGTACATGTTTGGTTTGGAGCCCCGAGGGCTCGGGTGAGTTTCGGATAGGCTACAGAGTGAAAATTGGACTTAGGCATTGCTGGTATCTGCAATTTCTAGGAATTGGCCTCTGATCTCGCATTTGTCGACGATTAGAGTTCGCATTTGCGAGCATGACATCTTCACATTGTTGACACCCAATTTTTCCCTATATATTTTTCAGTATGCAAAATGCTTTCAAAACAACATATATATGCATATATAAGTATATCCAAGTGTTTTATTATTTTTTCATAATTTTCAAAGGTTTAAATTGATTTATATTTCCCTTTGTTATCTATAAAATCTCAATAATTACTTCCAAAATTATCATTTTGGTAATTTATCTATTGTATTCTCATATTTATGCTAAAATACAACCAAGGGAATTTTTACACATTTTTACAAATTTATTTAATATTTTTAAAGCTAAATTGCATAATTGCAATATTAGCCGCTTTTAAGATTTAATTGCATTAACGTTCACAAATCTAGGTTTGGTATTTTTAAATAATTAATTATGTATTATAAATCATTTTAGTACCTTTAATTTATTTACAGAAATTATTTTATTATTTTTTATAAAATCAAATAGGAAAAATTGGCTATTTAAATGTTAGCCCCATTTTATTTCGATTATAGCCTAAATTGGACCCTAATCTAAACCCAATTACCCTGGCCCAAATCCTATCAAAACCCCGACCCAATTCCCATTCAAACTGACCCACAACCCATTTAAATGACCCACCCGGACTCCCACCTAATCTCAGCCGTTGATCATTTAGATCAATGGCTCCCATTACTCCCTTCCTTTTTTAACCCGAACTAACCCCTAAGCCTAATCATTTCTTACCTACATCCTCCCTTGAATCCCCTTCTCTCTCAATTCTCTCCGAGACTCCATCAAACCCTAGCCGCCGCCACCCTAATCCACCCTAATCCGCCCTATCCTATGGCTTTCCAAGGTCATCAAAGACTTATGACCGGCCTTCCATGGCTCCTTTGTGTTTGTTCTCATGATTTCAAGGCCAGACCACGAAGGACTCTGGTCCAGCCTTTGTTCGATTTTAGTTCATGGCTGTTCTCCGGCCATCTGTGGCGTTTCTCCGGCCAACATCATCAACAACATGTTTCTTTACTGTTTCTTTCATTCCTGTTTGCCTTTTGTTTGTATCTAAATAAGTTCCATCATTGAGCATGCTGTATTCTGCCTTTTCTGTTCCGAGTTAATGTTTTTGTTATTTACTTATCATGGCTTGTGAACCTTAAATCCCCACCCCCAATGTGTTTGGTATCTGTGGTTGGTTTGGGGCATGACAGCATTGAACATTGCTGTCCATGACCCAAACTTGATCCCCCTGGTATCATAACCCCTCATGTTTTCTCTAATTGTTGTATGTTCTGGTTAGCTTATAGGCATGCCAGCATCTTCTATTGCTGTACATGCCTAACGCTGACCTTTGCCTAAGTACATAGGCTCTTTGAATCCTCAACCCCTGATCCCTCTTTTTATGAAGTTATCAACTCTGTATTTTGTTTTCACCCTTTACCCCTTTCCTTTTCCCCCTCAGTTTTTAAACTCTATTCCAACACTTCCACTATCTTCTTAGAACTTAAGGTCTGCCCCCCTTATGTGAGCCTTGCCTTGGGACCCATGAGCTCCCTCTGAACTTGGACACACAAGGACTGGCGTTTCCACACTGCACTCATCTCTATCTGATTAATGCAACTTGGGTATGAGCACTGCCGGGGTCCTTTTGAGACCCTTAGGGAACTTTGACTCACTCAAGTCTGAGAAAGGCTTTGAAGCAATGGCATCTTAACGCAGTTTACTTCATAGCTCAGGGAGGAACCAAGAATCAGGCTTCCTCTGGTTATGTCTTTTATGTATTGTTTTGATGATTTCAGTATTTCCGGTTTGTAATAATAAACAGCGGGGATGGCTAGTGAAAAAGGGTGGATAATTATGCATGCCAAAGGTAGAAAATATGCCTATAGGACTACTTTTACTTCTGCATATCCATTGCATTTAGATATTATGTCTATAGGACTTGCAATTCTGCATGTGTAATTCTGCAATTTAGAAATCATGTCTATAGGACTTGCGATTCTGCATGTGTAATTCTGCAATTTAGAAATCATGTCTATAGGACTTTAGATTCTGCATGTTTAATTCTGCACAATAGAAATCATGTCTATAGGATCTGTTGTTATGTTTACTTCTGCATTTTAGATATCATGCTATTAGGATCTAAATGGTTAAAATCAGATTTTATTAAAATTAGTACCCCTTCGTAGAAATCATGCCTATAGGGACCCCCCAAAGCAAGTAAACAAAAAATCTGGTTCGTTTCTATTCACACTCAATGGTAGATATCATGTCCAAAGGTTTAAAATCAGCAACAGTAGATACCATCGCCTGAGGAAATTGAAACTAGTCTAATTTTGAAATCAGTCTATTCTGAACCAGTGCTTAAGTAACTTAATCTCTCATTGTTAACACAATTTAGCAAGCATGCCTATTGGTTTTCAAACCATTTGTTTTAAGCTGTGACCACACTCAAAATCAGTAATAGATGCATGTCCCTAAAGAGTTACCTTAAACACTTAGGCAAGCCTTAGGCAGTAATAATAAATAAAATTGAACTCGCCTCCGTTATTTGTTTAAGTGTTACAACCAGCAGGCAGGCCTGATTCGTGTTTCCTAGCTGAGTCATGTAATAGACCAAGCTTGCTGTAAAACCGATGATCTCTTCCCTCAAGAATTTTTTAGAATCAGACCTTACTTGTTTGTTTAAGTCATGCTATTGGATTAATTTGTTTGAGGAGGAATACTTGAGCCTTGTGTGTTTATGTGCTTCCCCTTGAATGTGTAGTCTTTTATATGTTTTGTATGTCGCCTTAGATTTTTTACCTTTGAAACCTCAAGTCAGCCTAATATCCCTCCCTTTAGGATTAGTAGTCCTAAGTGCCTCCGGGACTGATAGGAATGGGACGGGTAATAGCATGCAATAGCAATCGAGACCAATCCGCGCTTTAATACCTTGATGGGTGGGAAGGGTAGATATGGATATGATGACTGATGCGCTAATACCATGTGTGGCCCCTCTTTTGAGGAGTGGTCACCGGGTATTGCATTAATGTGATCTATATTTTGAATAAACCTAGGACCCCCTTTCCCTTTATTTCTTTGTCTCAAAAAAAAAAATATTTTGACTTCTTTTCAAAAATCACCCTTTTAACAAGTGCTCTTTCATACTTTGTTTACTTCCAAGCATTTGTGTATTAAATCTCCTCTTACTTGAGATTTATCTGCTTACATGTTAATTGCACAAATTCACAAAAACTATCTGGCCGGGAACCACACTAGTCGATCCTGAGGGGTGCCTAATACCTTCCCCTTAGGATAATTTCAAGCCCTTACCCTATCTCTAGTTAACAAAAGCATAGTTGTAGTTGAATTTTGTAAGGTGTCCTAATGCACCATAAATCATTAGGTGGTGACTCTTCAAAAATGCAAAACCCAGTTCCCAAAAGGAACGAGTTGCCCCCATACCCAAAAATGTCATAAACCTGATTCTCCCGCCGCGAGGAGGGAAAAAAGGGGGCGCGACAGCATGACGACTCCGCTAGGATGATCTAGGCTTTTACCATTTCAGACTGTTATTGTGAATTTATATCTCTTTATGTGCAATTACTTGTTTAATTCCTTTAAGCATTCAATTCCCTTTTCAATTGCAAAACTGACTTGTCTTTTTTTTTTTTTGTTTTTTTTCCTTTACTACTGCTTTAAATTATGAAACTGTTGTATTTCCCGCTTTCTTAACGTGCAAATACGTGACAACATGCTTTTAATTGTTGCATGATCATGCTCAACATCATATTCCACTCGTGCCAACAAATCCCATAGCAACACTCATAATGAGTGGTTGCGCTCTTCTTATATTATTACCCCCTAAATCCGGAAAAGGCATATTTGCGGTAAAACCAGTCGATCAACGGTGTAGTCGACGGTTTCGTGCCTTTCCCCCTTGAGTTGTCTGCTCAAGGGTACCAGTCTAAAACCCCATAGAAACCTTACTCCGTCTAAATTGTGCATGCATCATGGTCAAAACTAGTTGGGTCAGTTATGTTGTCCACATAATGATCCTTTAAGATAGCCTTGTCCAAAGTCCACTGGGTTTCCCTAAATCCAAACGGACATCATCACGTTCTGTGCATTTATTTGGAGAACTGAATGCTTAATGCTAATTGTTGATGTTAAATAGTCGAGTTTGGTGGGGGTAGGGTCTAACCCTTCTATTTTGCAGATAATGAGGCACGAAATCCCCAGATTCAGCATGGTTACCAACATCCACCCAAGACTGCTAAGCTGGTGGAAAGATCTTCACTCTAGTGATCAGACTCTCGTCCGAAAATATCTAGGAAATCTACCTTCCCTCCTGAAAATCCAACCAACCAACAACATCATAGAAGCCACCACATTGTTTTGGGATTGTGAAAGGGCTGCATTCCGCTTTGGGACATTAAGATGACACCCTTGCTAGAGGAAATAGGAGGATTGGCTGGTATAGTGTGGGAAACTCCGGGTTTGTTGATGCCTGAGAACCGCAAGGGCAGGGGCTTCCTCAAATTGATGGGTCTGAAGAAGAATCCAGAACTGACATGCCTAAAAGAATCTTATATCCCCTTTGGCTATTTGTATGAGAAGTACGATCACAGAAAATCCTACCGTACCTATCCTGATGAGTTTGCCATCACATCATTAGGGCATATTTACCGAAAGGTCTTTGTATTCATGTTCTGTTTCCTGGGGTTGATTGTGTTTCCAATGAAGAAAGTAAGAATCCACACCAGACTGGCCATGGTCACTAAGACCTTAGTGGAAGGAATTGGCGGTCAACCATTCAGCATTGCGCCCATGATAATTGCGGAAATATACCGAGCCCTAGAGAAGTGTCAATAGGGAGCCAGCCACTTCGAAGGCAGAAATTTGCAACTTCAACTTTGGCTCATGGAGCATCTCCAAAAGGGTGACCATCGACAAGAGATTCAGCGAAGGGACTGGGACGATCACATCGCTTTCCATCACCCAAAGCGAATGAATTATATCCTCGATATGTTTGCTCATCCGGAGGATGCTTAAGGATGGGTCGAACTGTTCGATAATTTGACTGAGGAGCAAGTACAATGGATGTTCGAGTGGTTTCCGACTGAGGAATTCATCGCCCGATCCAGGGACGCACCTTTCCTGATATTGATTGGTCCGAGAGGAACATACCCTTACATTCCTCTCTGGGAGATGAGGCAAGCTGGTAGGAAGCAGGTTATACCCAGGTTCGACAAGATGAGTCACTTCCGGGCTACCTTCCGAGGTTAAGCTTTACCTCTATCTGCATATGCATTGCATAAGGCTACTATTCTGCCTGCCAACTTGCACAAGGCTACTATTCAGCCTTCCAAGGTTAAGCTCTACCTCTATCTGTATTTGCATTGCATAAGGCTACTATTCTGCCTTCCAACTTTCATAAGGCTACCATTCTGCCTTCCGAGGTTAAGCTCTACCTCTATCTGCATTTGCATTGCATAAGGCTACTATTCTGCCTTCCAACTTGCATAAGGCTACCATTCTGCCTTTTGAGGTTAAGCTCTACCTCTGTCCGCATTTGCATTTCATAAGGCTACTATTCTGCCTTCCAACTTGCATAATGCTACCATTTTGCCTTCCGAGGTTACGCTCTACCTCTATCTGCATTTGCTTTGCATAAGGCTACTATTCTGCCTTAAAACTTGAATAAAGCTACCATTCTGCCTTCCGAGGTTAAGCTCTACCTCTATCTGCATTTGCATTTCATAAGGCTACTATTCTGCCTTCCAACTTGCATAAGGCTACCATTCTGCCTTTCGAGTTTAAGCTCTACCTGTGTCTGCATTTGCATTTCATAAGGCTACTATTCTGCCTTCCAACTTGCATAAGGCTACTATTCTGCCTTCCGAGGTTAAGTCTACCTCTATCTATATTTGCATTGCATAAGGCTACTATTCTGCCTTCCAACTTGCATAAGGCTACCATTCTGCCTTCCGAGGTTAAGCTCTACCTCTATCTGCATTTGCATTTCATAAGGCTACTATTCTGCCTTCCAACTTGCATAAGGCTACTATTCTGCCTTCCGAGGTTAAGCTCTACCTCTATCTGCATTTGCATTGCATAAGGCTACTATTCTGCCTTCCAACTTGCATAAGGCTACTATTCTGCCTTCCGAGGTTAAGCTCTACCTCTATCTGCATTTGCATTACATAAGGCTACTATTCTGCCTTCCAACTTGCATAAGGCTACCCATTCCTGGCCTTTCGAGGTTAAGCTCTACTTGTGTCTACATTTGCATTTTCATTAAGGCTACTATTCGTCCTTCCAACTTGCATAAGGCTACCCTTCTGCCTTTCCGAGGGTTAAGCTCTACTCTATCTGCATTTGTCATTACATAATGCTCACTATTCTGCCTTCCAACTTGCATAAGGCTAACCATTTCTGCCTTCCCAACGAGCGTTTAAGCTTACTCCTTATCTGTAATTTGCATTGATAGGCGTACTTTCTGCCTTCCAACTTGCATAAAGGCCTACCTTCTGACCTTCCAGGTTAAGCTCTACCCTTTCTGCATTTGCATTCACATTAGGCTAACTATTCGCGCCTTCCAACTTGCATAGGGCTACCCATGTCTTTTGCTCTCCGCAGGTTAAGCTCTAACCTGTATCTGCGATTTGACATCTCGCAGTTAAAGGCTACTATTCTGCTCTCCAACTTGCATAAGGGCTACCAGTTCTGCCTCCGAGGTTGAACTCTACCTCTATCTGCTTTGCATTGCATAAGGCTACCTATATCATTGCCATTCACAGCTTGCCATAACAGGCCTACCACTTCTGCTTCCGCGAGGTTAAGCGTTCTACCTCTACTGCATTTGCATTGCATAAGGGGTACTGTTCTCCTTCCAACTTGCATAAGGCTTACCATTCTTGACCTTCCGAGGTTAAGCCGCTCTACCTCTATCTGTATTTGCATTGCATTAAGGGCTACATTCTGGCCTACCACTTGCATAAGGCTACCTATTCTGCCTTCCGAGTTTAGCTTCGTACTCTATCTGCTTTTGGCATTGCAGTAGGCTACTATTCTGCCTTCCAACTTGCATATAAGGCCTACATATTCTGCCCTTCGAGTGTAAGCTTACCTCTAGTGCTATATTGCATGCATAAAGGCTAACTATTCTCTGCCTTCCAAACTGCATAAGGCTAACCATCTGCCTTCTCGAGTTAAGCGTCTACCTCGTTCTGCATTTGCATTGTCATAAGGCTTATATTCCTGCCTTCCCAACTGTGCATAAGGCACCATCTGCTTTCGAGTTTAAGCTCTACTCTACGTCTGCATTTGAATCTTGCATAAGGCCTATACCTATTCTGCCTTTCCACTTGCATAAGGTACCATTACTTCTGCTATCCGAGTAAACTCTACCTCTATCTGCATTTGTTGCATAGGTACTATCCTCTAATGGAATACGCCTTTCTGCCTTTCCCGAGGTTTCAGCACTTCCTATACCGGCTGTCTGCATTTGCATTGTCAATAAGGTGCTACTATTCTTCCTTCCAAACTTGCATAAGGCTTTACAACCATTCTGGCCCTTCCGAGGTTAAAGCTCGTAACCTTACTAGTCGTGAGTCATTTTGCATTTGCATAATGGTACTATTGTCTAACTTCCAACTTTGCATAAGCACAGTTCTGCCTCCGAGGTTAACTGTCTAGCTACCTCTATCTCTGCTATTTGCATTGCAATAACGGCTACTATTCTGCTCTAGTTCAAACTTGCATAAGGCTACTATTCTGCCTTCCGAGGTACGGTGCTAACGCTGTACCTGAACTGTTACTCTATCATTTTGCATGCATAAGGCTTTACTATTCTGCCTTCCCCAACTTGCATCAAGTTACCTATTATCTGCCTTCCGAGGTTAAGCTCACCTCTATCTGATTTGCATTGACATAAGCTTACTATTTGCCTTCCAATTGCATAGGCTACCTTCTGCTTCCGAGGTAAGCTCTACCTCTATCTGCCATTTGCATTGCATAAGGCTACTATTCTGCTTCCAACTTGCATAAGCTACCATTCTGCCTTTTCGAGGTTAAGCTCTACCTTGTTGTATTTGCCATTTTACATAAGCTACTATTCGCTTCCATACTTGCAATAGGCTACCATTCTTGGCCTTCGAGTTTATAGCTACTCTACCCTTCCTTCTGTCCATTTTGATATTGCAATTAAGGCTTACTATTTTCTGCCTCCAACTTGCATTAAAGGCTACATTCCTGCTTCCGAGGTTAAGCTCATATCTCTCTATCTGCATTGCATTGCAACTAAAGGCTACTCATTCTGCCTTCGCAACTTTGCATAAGGCTACCATTCTGCCGTTCTGAGGTTTAAGCTCTACGCTCACGTGCGATTTTGCACCTTGATTCAAAGGCACTATTGCTGCCTTCCAACTTGCATACCTATACCATTTCTGCCCCTTCCGCCGAGGTTAAGCTCTACTCGTCTAATCTGCATTTGCATCTGCATAAGGCTACTATATCCTTGGGCCTTCCAGCTTGCATAGGCTACTATTCTGGCCTTTCCGAGGTTTAGTCACCTTCTATCTGAATATTGCTTGCATAAGGCTACTAATTCTGCTTCCACTTGCATAAGGCTACATTCTGCCGTTTCCGAGTTAAGCCTATACCTTGTCGCATTTTGCATTTCATAAGGCTACTATTTCTGCCTTCCAAACTTGCATAAGGCGTACCATTTCTGGCCTTTCGAGGTTAAGCTCTACCTTATACTACATTGTGCATTTCATAAGGCTACTATTTCTATACTTCCAACTTGCATAAAGCTAACCTTCTCTGGCCTTTCGAGGTTTAAGCCTCTACCGCTATCTTGCATTTGCATTGCCATAACGGCTACATTCATGCCTTCCAACTTGCATAAGGGCTACCTATTCTGCCTTCCGAGGTTAGCTCTTTACCTCTATTGCATTTGCATTGCCATAAGGCTACTATTCTGCCTTCCAATTTTGGCAATAAAGGTACTCATTCCTGAGGCCTTCCATTAAGCCCTCTACCTCTATCCTACTATTGACAGTTAGCCACTAACGGCACTTCTCCCCAACTGGCATTAAGGACTACCATTCTTGCCTTCCGAGTATTTACCAGCCTCCTATCTGCGTTCCTGCATTGCATTCAAAGGCTATATTCTGCCTTCCAATTGCATAAGGCTACCATTGCTGACCTTCGAGTTAAGCTCTACGTTTGTCTACATTTTGCATTTCATAAGGCTACTATTTACCCCATGAAGGCCACCTCCCGAGGCCTATCACCCGCATACATATGCTTATATCTTTACTTGAGGCTAGCCATTTTGCCTTTCTCATATCTCTATCCTCTATCCTGCTTTGTACTATAAAGGGCTACTTATTCTGCCCTTCCAAACTTTATGCATAAGGCTACCATTCTGCCTTCGAAGGTTAATGCTCTTTACCTCTATCTGCATGTTTCATTGCACAAAGGCTAACTATTCTGCCTCTCTATACTTGCATATACTATCCTTTCTATTCCGAGTTAAGCTCTACCTCTATTCTTGCATTTGCATTGCATAAGGCTACTATTCTGCCTTCCAACTTGCTAACTACCATTCTGCCTTCCGGGTTAAGCTTCTATCCTTCTATCTGCTTTGCATTGCATAAGGCTACTATTGCCTTCAACTCATAAGGCTACCATCTGCCTTCCGAGGTTAAGCTTCTACCTCTTATCTGCATTTGCATTGGCATAAGGGTACTATTCTGCCTTCCAACTTGCATTAAGGCTACCATTTCTTGCCTTCCGAGGTTAAGCTCTACCTCTATCTGCATTTGCATTGCATAAGGCTACTGTTCTGCCTCCAACTTTGCATAAGCTACCATTCTGCCTTCCGAGGTTAAGCTCTACTCTATCTGCATTTGCATTGCATAAGGCTACTATTCTGCCTTCCCAACTGCATAAAGCTTACCATTCTCTTCCAGGTTAAGTCTAACCTCTATCTGCATATTTGCATTGCATAAGGCTACTATTCTGCCTTCAACTTGCCATAAGGCTACCATTCTGCCTTTCCGAGGTTAAGCTCTACCTCGTATCTGCATTTGTCATTCATAAGGCTAACTATTCTGCCTTCAACTTGCCATAAGGGCTACCATTCTGCCTTCCGAGGTTAAGCTCTACCTTTTCTGCATTTGTATTCCATAAGGCTATATTCTGCCTTCCAACTTGCATAAGGTACATTCTGCCTTCCGAGGTTAAGCTCTACCTCTATCTGCATTTGCATTGGATAAGGCTAACTATTTCTGCCTTCCAACTTGCATAAAGCTACCATTCTGCTTCGAGGTTAAGCTCTACCTCTATCTGCATTTGCATTGCATAAGGCTACTATTCTGCCTTCCAATTTGCATAAGGCTACCATTCTGCCTTCCGAGGTTAAGCTCTACCTCTATCTGCGTTTGCATTGCATAAGGCTACTATTCTGACTTCCAACTTGCATAAGGCTACCATTCTGCCTTTCCGAGGTTAAGCTCTACCTCTATCTGTATTTGCATTGCATAAGGGTACTTTCTGCTTCCAACTTGCATAAGGCTACCATTCTGCCTTCCGAGGTTAAGCTCTACCTCTATCTGCATTTGCATTGCATAAGGCCTACTATCTGCCTTCCAACTTGCAATAAGGCTACCATCTGCCTTCCGAGGTTAAGCTCTACCTCTATCTGCATTTGCATTGCATAAGGCTACTATTCTCTGCCTTCCAACTTGCATAAGGCTACCATTATTGCCTTCCGAGGTTTAACGCTATACCTCTATCTGCTTATTTGCATTGCATAAGGCTACTATCTGCCTTCCAACTTGTCACTAAGGCTACCATTCTGCCTTCCGAGGTTAAGCTCTACAACCTCATATACTTTATTTGTCATTGCATAAGGCTACTATTCTGACTTCCAACTTGCATAAGGCTCCTTTCTGCCTTCCGAGGTTAAGCCTCTACCTCTATCTGCATTTGCATTTCATAAGGCTACTATTCTGCCTTCCAACTTGCATAAAGCTACATCTACCTTGTTAGCTTACCTCGTCGCATTCCTGATAGGTTGTCATCTCAATTGCTCTACCATGCTTCCGAGTTTTATCTCTCCTGCTATTTGCATTGCATAAGGCTACTGATTTCTGCCTTTCAAACTTTGATAAGGCTTACCATTCTGCCTTCGAGGTTAAGCTCTACCTGCCTATCTGCTATTTGCATTTGCATAAGGCT
>NW_017670917.1:0-200 GCF_001879085.1 Nicotiana attenuata | reverse complement strand
CGCATTTCATAAAGGCGTTACTATTCTGCCTTCCAACTTGCATAAGGCTACCATTCTGCCTTCCGAGGTTAAGCTCTACCTCTATCTGCATTTACATTGCATAAGGCTACTATTCTGCCTTCCAACTTGCATAAGGATACCATTCTGCCTTCCGAGGTTAAACTCTACCTGTATCTGCATTTGCATTACATAAGGCTACT
>NW_017670916.1:361036-409180 GCF_001879085.1 Nicotiana attenuata | reverse complement strand
ACTGGGTTTCAGTACTGACCCAACTTGTGTACAGGGGAGCTGAGGCAAAAGGTGAATTACTGGGCCAGACTTTAGGGCCAACAAGGCCCAAGCCATCAACGAATTGTGCTGAAGGGAATTTATCGGGTAGAGTCCGGTTTGGCCCATTAACAATTAAGAGAAATATGTGATGTATCAGTCCAGCCTTACTAATATTTGAATAAACAAGTAATTAAACGTGTTGAATTACAAATTTACTGCCTGCTCAACCGAAACGTGAATTGGCCCTAAACTACATAATCACTCCTATAAAATTCCTATATCATTAACGACATATGTACGACCCTGAAGCAATTAGGAGATGGACTTGGACTTAATTTCACAATTCAACTAGTATTTAATCAATTACAGCTAAACTCACGCTTGTTCATTCATCTGTTTTAACATCCTGATTGATTATCATTAACACATGAAACATTTCTGAAATGACTAAACAACCTATATAACCTGTGAGATACTGCACATTAACACTCATGTGATTGGCCTCAAAATACCATAACGACTTGTGAAATTAACATCAGCAATAAACAGGCTACAAATTGCAATCTCAGTGCAAAACTAACATGGCTCTCACCACCTCACATAGAAAGTTGATATAGTCCAGTCCAATTACAACATTAATTACTAAAACTGGAATTAAACTAAGCTAACATGATATCACTTCAACAGAAATAGAATTTCTATTTTTCGTTTCCCAGATCACATGAACATCACCATAGTTTAGAGCTTGTACCTGGAATTTGGACAAAGCAAAAGGGAAAATCGAGGTCAGCTTAGCCAGCAACAGTTCACAGCAGCAAACAACAGTTTAAAGCCAATTTCAAACCCAGAAACGGTATCAAGCAATCCAGAAATTAGTTTCAATCAAATAACTCTAGCAAGCACCAAACCAAGCTTGAGTGACCCAAATTAACTCGAAATAGCCCTAGGACCTCTAGAACCTCAAATACTAGCAGCACAAGGAAACTCATGCCATTTTTCAACCTCGGGTGGGATAGAGATTTGATTTAGAATTTGGGAACCTCAAAATCAAACTAAATATCTCAATGGAACAGTAAGCTTTCGAGGCTTCAAGCTTTCAGATTTTGAAATTTTTGAACTTCTAAATTTAGATTTCTAATTTTCAGATTTCTAGACTCTAAACTTTGAATCTCAAATTTCAGATCTCTGGACCTTTTCCCCAAAAACTTGCAAATGAAGGCAAGGGCATGCCCTTTTATAGGCACACATGAGGCCTTATCAGATTTTCAGCTTTCTTTTTAGTCCTTACTCATTTTCAGCTTTTAGTCCCTTATTTTTTAACTTGTTACCCAAGTAACTACACCTATTTTATTGAAATCTATACTAAAGCCCACTCTAGAAGGGTCTATACCCATTACAATTCCTATTCTATCCTTACTTCATTTCAACAATTACCAAATCTGATTAAACTACCCTTTTCAATGCCTAAACTACCCCTGAAACCCTCTGAAATTACTATCCCCATTAATCCTTCAGCAGGTATAACCAATCACTAAGCCAACTCAAAACCAATATCAAATTACACTATTATTGGATTAACAGCTAACAAACAAACTCATGAATTGCAATCAACCCAAATTAATTTCAGAAAAACAGAACAGATAAAAGCCAATGTGAACAAACTAAAATCTTATTAAAACAGATTTAAAAGGGATTTAAATTGTATACTACTGAACTAAAACATCTATTGAACATGTAGAACTAAACTAATTACTAGAATTAAGGCCAAATACTAATTCAGTGCCTCATGGACGGAACAAATAAGCAACCTCATTAAACTAATAACTAATCGGACCATTTAATATTTGAATTATTCACACTACTTAAAACCGAACCAGAATTTGGCAAAGAAAAAGAAATTAACCTAAAACAAATTAACCTAAACATTTATAACAGTCAAAAAGATGAATTCATGCTAACCTAGATTGGAAACTAAAACATGGTTAATTGAATTAAACTAAAACCAAAGAAAAGACAGAGAAAAACACTTACTGAAATTTGGCCTTCATAAAAACTTTCGAAATTAACTTCAAGTTAATATTATACGTCCATTTCATAAGAAATAGACCTATAATATTAACCTGAGTTCACTCGACTTTGAAAATCCTCAAAACAGCCCAGAAGTGGACAACCCTAGATTCAATGTTCGTCCAGTTTCAACGGGTTTTGAAGGGATTTAGTTAGGGATTAGGGGTGAGGGAGGTCCAGGGGTTGTAAGGTGTGAATTTGGGGAAGATTGGGGTTGCGCCGCCACCAAGGGATCTTGTGGCGGCGCTAGGGTTCTTGGCTCAAAAACAATCATCATTCGACAAATTCTAGGCAGATTTGAAGGAAAGTGTTTGGATATTTGGAATGAGAAAGTGAAGGCGAGGCTAGGGTGTTAATTTGAGGGCCATCAGACAAACTAGGGTTTTGGCTAATTCTTCGATTGAAGATTCGAGGACACCGGTTGGGATTTGAGGGCTAAGGTTCAGGGATTTGGAATGGGAGGTCAAGGGGGTTCTAGGGTGTGAAGGTGGGGTCATTTGGACCACCGGAACCGCCGTGAGGCGATTTCCGATGGGCGGAGGCCGGTGGTTCTAGGCGGCGTTACGCCGGAAATAACAGGGGTGGTATGAGAGATGATTGAGGGGTAGGGGGGGGGCTATCCGACAATTATATACCATTGATCTATCAGTTCCTGACCGTTAGATTGAGAAACCTAGACGGTCAGGATTGATTGATCCTAAACGACGTCGTTTCAAATAGAAGGGGCTGGACCGGGTTTCTGAGATGGGTCTTGGGCTGGGTAGGCTAAATCTGGACAGGTTTGGGGCTAATTAATTGGGCTAGGAAATGATTTGGCCCAATTTTGGGGTCTTTAAAAAGGAAACCCCAATTCTTTTAATTTCTTTTCATTTTCTTTTTTTTTCTTTTTTTTCCAAATTTTTGTCAAATACAAAATTAAGCTAAAAAGACCTGATTTAATTCTAAAACTAAACTAATTATTTTTCCAAAAATTAATTAAGTCCTAATTTAAAGAAAACTATGACAAATTCGGAAATTAAAAGGTAAAATGCAAGAAGAACTATTTTTGGTATTTTCTTTCCTTAATTAGATATTCATCCTAAAAAGTAGAAAATTAGGTCCTAAATGCAAATGCACTATTTTTGTATTTTTCTATAAATTAACCATGCACACAAAAATGCAAGCAAACATGAAAATTATGCGATTAATTCCTAAAAAATCAAATAATAAAAGAAAAATCCTAATTCTAATGAATTTATAGGAGTAATTTAAGCGCGGCAAAAATCACGTGCTCACAAAGTTAACCCCTTGTTCTTTTCACCATTTTAACCATTTTACATTTCTCTTTCTACTAAATTCCCAAATTGAACGATGAGCTAGGGTTCTGAAGCAGTGTTCATCTCCAATCGAAGCTTGAAGATTTGGTGTTGAAGCTGTCGTTTTTTGTCAAGGTAAGTTTTTTTTAGTGGTTTATTTGCATTTAAACCGTGGGGTAGAGCCGTAGAGGTTTATAATTAGAAAAGGGGAATAGAGATGCATGTGACATTTCTTGGTATTGTGACCATCTCTTTAGTTTATTCACATGTGTTGTGTCTTTATATGTTTGTTTATTATAGTATGAAACTGTTTGTGTGGGGTTGGTGGTCCCGAAATAAATGAATCTTTTTTTAGGGTTTTTAATTCAATCTCAGAATGAATATGTTTGTGTGGTTGGTGTTTTTTAATTCTTTTTTATGGTTTAACTCTATTTTTGAACTGTTGCTTTCAATGCTGAGGTGGTCCCTTTGTGTTTGCCTTTTCTTTTTGTTGCATGTGCGAATTGAAGATGATTGAAGAAGTTGATGTTTTATTCCATTATGGTGGCAATTGGGTCATTTCACCTGAACTAGTCTACAATAAAAGACTTCTGCACTCTTGGCTTCGTTATGATGCACATTCACTTTCTTATAAGGATATTTGTGAAGAATTCACTTCCAAACTAGGGTATCTTACTGTTAAGTAGCTGCTGGTAACTGGTGCACCTGGTAGGTATTATTTGGTAGAAAATCAGGAAGGAATTAAGGTACTTAAATTTCTATTATCTAAGGAGTTCAAGGTGCTTGATTTCTTTGTCGTCGATGAGTATGATCTTAGTGTGTCTATCCCAAATATTATCCATCACACTGAGTCATATATTGTTGATATTGATGTTGGGACTGATTGTGAATATGAACTTGGTGATGACATGTTAGAAGAAATGGAAGGTAGTGAAAATGATAGTAATGACTTTGATGGAATTGATATGTCTAAAAGAAGAGTTGTGACTAATGGGCTTGAACATTATAGAGAGTTGGAACTGGGAATGTCCTTTAAGGACATCAATGAAGCAAGAGAGGTGGTGGACTTTTATGCTTTAGTTAATAAGAAGAAGCTTAAAGTCAAAAAAAAGTGATACAACTAGAGTTAGATACATTTGTCAAACTGGCTGTCCATTTGTGTGTCTTGTTTCAAAGGATAAAAATACATCTACTTGTACAATCAAAACATTGAAGTCCAAACATCTATGTGATGACTGTTTTGATAATCCTAGAGTTGGTTACAAAACTTTAGCTTTGTATTTCAAGAAGCATGTGCAGAACAATAGTATGTTGTAAAAGATATGAGAGGGCAGTTGGAGAATTCCTTTCAGGTGAATGCGTCTAAAAGTAAGCTAAAAAGGGCTAAAAGATTGGCCCTTGAGAGGCTAGAGGGCAGCTTTATAGATGAGTATAACAAGTTAGAAGCTTGTGGACAAGAAATTAGACATACAAATCCAGGAACTGGCTTTGTAATTAACCTATCAAAGGATGCACTTGAACAAGGAAAAAAGAGGTTTTTGAGAATGTACACTTGCTTCCAAACTTTGAAAGAAGGTTGGAAAATGGTTTGAGACCAATTATTGGTTTGGATGGTACCTTCTTGAAAGGAAAGTGCAATGGTCAGTTATTGGTGGCAATTGGACAAGACTGTATGAACCATTTTTATCCACTTGCTTGGGCAATTGTGGACAAAGAAAATAGCAGGACCTGGCAGTGATTTATGGAGCATTTGAAGCTGTCTTTGGATTTGAAAACGGGGTCAAATGTAACTTTCATTTCTGACATGCAAAAGGTAATTAAACCTGCTGATCTTTATTAGTTATTTTCATTTGTTTTGATGTTTACTTTGAAACAGAACTGATACTTTTATTTTTTTGATCATGTGACAATTGTAGGGGCTCTTGGATGCTGTACGCACTATACTCCCAGATGCACATCACAGATTTTGTGTGAGACATATTAAAACTAATTGGATGAAGAAGTGGAGGAGTGGTGAAATGAAGAAACTATTATGGTGGTTTGTCTGGAGTACTTATGAGGAAGAGTTCAAAGACCAACTAAAGAAGCTAGGGGAATTGGATCAAGAAGCAGCAAAAGATATACTCAAATATCCACCATAGGTATGGTGTAGGGCCTATTTTGATACAAAGTGTAAGAATGAAATGGTTGATAACAATTTTACAGAATCATTTAATAGTTGGATATTTGAAGCTAGGCACAAACCAATTATTAAAATGTTGGAGGATATAAGGGTGAAAGTCATGAACATGTTGGCAGACAATGAGAAAAAGGTGATGAGTTGGACCTCTGATATAAGTCCAACTGCTATGAAGTTGTACAATGACTACAGGATTATTGCTAATGTGTGAAAAGTTGTATTCAATGGGGACCATGGATATGAAATATCTGAAGGAGATGATAGGCATACTGTGGATTTGAAGAAGAAAAGATGCACATGCAGACTGTGGGACTTGAGTGGCATACCTTGCCCTCATGCAATCAAGGCAATAAATTAGAATAAAGATGACCCTTTAACTGGTGTTAATTGGTGGCATAGTAGAGATGCTTATATGCTGACATATAAGCATAAGTTACAGCCTGTTAGGGGTCTTAAATTCTAGAAAGTTGATCCTGCTCAAGCTCTGGAGCCCCCATAGATTGTCAAAACAGTTGGTCGACCCAAGGTGAAAAGAAATAGAGAACCTGATGAGGCAATCAATAGAAAAGGTTTGTGGAGTTTATCAAGAAAAGGAAGAGTCATGGAGTGCAGCAACTGTGGTGAAATTAACCACAATTGTAGGGGCTGTCCAAAGGTAACATAGATTCATTTCTTCTTAAATTTCTATTTACTACAATTAAGTAACTAATTTTGTGTTTTGCAGGATAAGGTTGCTGGAGAAATCTCCAAAACCAAAAAGAGAAAGGCTTCAAACAAAAGTCAATCATCACAGTGTTCAGTGCTTGAAGATGAAGTATCTGAAGAAGAAGTATCTGAAGAAGATGAAGTGTCTGAAGATGATACATTTCAAGATAAAATACTTGAAGAAGATATTATTGATTCTGGAACACAACAAACAATACAATCAATGTTCAACAATGAAGATGGAATACAACAATCCACTTGTTATGGGACACAACAGTCCACTGCATATTCCATTGGTGATGAAGAAGATCAACCATGAAGGCCCAAGATTCTTTCTGAGAAACTAACAAAGATGAAGGTGGGGAGGTCTCAAAGTTTGCCACCAACTGGAAACAGGAGGTTCCTTTCATGGGTGATGATAATGGAGTTTGCACACCAACAAACTTGCCATATTCCCCAACCAAGACAACCTGGAAGAGGAAGGCAGCAATCATTTCAAACCAGCTTGAACAACAAAGGAGAAAGAATATTAAGATGATGGGAAGAAAATTAAAGAACCCATGTGAAGACTAAATCTGCAAATTTCTAAATTGTTTTGAATGTTATGGCATTAGATGTAGGTGGTTCTAAACTTATGTTTTGTTGATGGACAACCTTTTCTGCTACCAACCACAATTATGATTCTTGTGGTTGGTTAACCACCTACTTGTTAATGACTTTTATGTTGATGATTGTTGAATGACTAGTTAACTCAGTTGATTTCTATTATCCCTTGAATGACTAGTTGATGACTATTTGTGCTTGGTTAATCGCCTCTTTCTTCTATAAATCTTGTTTGAATCTGGTCCAACAGGTATATGCGAGGGATTTTTAGACCCTTTTCGAATTGTACAGGGTCATATGTAAGTCTGTTATAGTAGTCAATTCTCAAACAACACACCATATCATTTTACTCACACACCTATTTGAGACCAACAAACCAATTATCGCATTAAGTAGCTCAGTTATAGACACAAACATTCAAATGAATGGGAATGGCTTAATTGAATCCTTGCACAAAAACATAAAATTTTATTAGATAACAAAAGACAACAATTAAGCCACAATAACACTAACATTACATATCATTTCTCCCTAATCCAAAGAACATAACAAAACATCCCAATATCACACAAATGAAAATCCACATGTTCTTTCGAAATTTTGCATCACGCACAGCTGAGTACTCTACATCAACCACTTTCTTCATTAGAATATTTCTTTCCAATTCCAATGATTCTATTCCTCCATGATCTAGGAGCATCATAACATTCTCAAGATTGGCAATTTTCCTTTGGAGTACTTTTCTTTCACGGATTAGAGCTTCCTTTTCCATTTTTAAACTGCATATGAGATTTGAAATTCTAGGAGGAAGCTCCTCATCTTGCCATTCCCAATAGGAATATTTCTCATCCTAAAACCAAAAAAAAAAAATATTACAGTCAAATCGAAATAACTAAAAGAACCCATCAACAAATTTACTTACCTCATGCTTAGGGCACTTGAAAAACCTTCTCCCAGCATTTAAAAGAGTCCATGCCATGAAATAGTTAGCAGCAAGTCCACAACGACACCTCCTAATCGACCCATTTAAGCTACTCGAACATTGCAACATTGTCTAAGAGAAAGCTCCAAAACAAACTGAGAAAGATGAAAATGAATTAAACCTAAACTAGAATCCAACTCGAAATCGACAAGGTGACCCAATTAGTAGGAAAAATCAGACATCAATGAAGGTCAATTTTTTTTAGGGAGAAGCTTTTGGGATGAAAATGGGGAAGGAAAGGATCTGATAATTGGAATTAACCTAACGGCTATGTTAAGTAAAATTGGGGGTGGGCCCGGAGGTAGGGGTAGGGAAATTTAAATCCATGTGGCATTTTAAATTAGGATTGGGATTTTTAATTAGGCAAATGTAATTCCACGTGGATTTTAGAGTCTCCCGTTAGTGGAGAAGGACATTTTTGAGCCCATTTGTAGACGGCAAGGGCAGATAAGGGGACAATTTTTAACGGAGGGCTAGGATGTCCTATTTCATATAGTAGATGGCCATTTTAGGCCCTTTTCCGTCGAAAAATGAGAGAGAGAGAGAGAGATAGATTTGACCTCTCCTGCATTTTTTGTCCCTCAATAAAAATATTGATGATTTGATTCAAAATTTTAATTTAAGTTGTAATATCCTTTTAGAGGATAGAATACAAGGAACTCACTTTTCTGAATCATAATATTCTATTGTCAAATTTATAGTTCTCGTATTTACTTTAAAATATTAATTTGAATTATCTACAAGGTACGTACCCTCCAAGAACATGATTTCAACATAAACATTTCAAAATTATGTTCCCAAGACAAAGGACGGTAGTCTTTCCTAATAATGATTATTGATTTGATGCTAATAAAAAACTTTGTATTTCAATTATATAATTTTTATCTTCTAATATATTAATAATAATAAATAATTTTATTTGTGTGCTTAGTAGTTTTAGAATGACATTTATGTAATTTAAATTTTACTTTAAATAAGTAAAATTTCTGAACTAACAGATGAATTAACCCAAATGTATATTATCTAAAAGTGTTCTCTTTCTCATGGAAAAAGAGGAATGATATCTATATCCATTAATAATATTATCCTATTGAATTCTTATTAAATTCATTGATATTTTTTATGAACGCTTGAAGTGCGAGTATCTTATTAGTTAGTTTCATAATAGGGAGCCTTGTTAATTAAATTACGCGGTATCTATTGTGCCTAAATAACAGGAAATAAAGGAAACCTTTCCTTTGTGAAAAAAGAAAACCAACAGGTTTTGGAAAAGGGTACCATAAAAAACGTGGCTATATATACATGGTATACGGCTAGCCGTTTTTCTACACGTTTTTTCCTTAGATTTTCACCCACCTGAAATTCTCTCTTTCCAGATATTATTTGGCTAACAGAGTAGAATACTATGGAATGTTTTCTGTAGGTCTTGGTCTTGCTACTCTGAAACTAGAGACCGAGATTGATCTACTTTGTTCACGCTTTAAGAGGTAACTCGTATAATCTTCATATGTGCTAATTGTTTAATTTACACGTGAATATGATATTGAAATTGCTTCCACTGTGATATATAATCCATCAATAGTGAAATGCCAACTCCACTCTTTGCAACGGAGATCCAAAATTAAGTTCTATGGGATGAAAGAGTGAATTCTAAGATGTACATCTATTATCTAATCTTCTATATGCTTTTTTTTGTGTGTGTTCACGAAACACTGAACTCTTGGTTTGGTTGGATTCATCACTGCTCCTTTTCACTATTGTTCTGTATTCTCAAATCTTTTGCAGCTTCTATTTTGTTTTACTCCTCTAACTTGTATTAGTACCCGCGCGGATGCGCGGACACTAATCATGTCAAATATTTAAGTTTTTTGAATTTGTCACGACCCGGATTTCTCACCCTCGGGAGTCGTGATGGCGCCTACTATTAGGAGCTAGGCAAGCCAACTATTTATTACCTCTTTTAGCAAACCTCGACATTAATAAAAACAACGAAACATTTAATAGAAAAGCGGAAGTCTTAAATATAAATAAACGGAAAACAATGCGGAAGTTCAATACAACTCTATCCAACAACTGGAGCCACAAACTCACGAACGTTTAGAGAATGCTAAACACAATGTCTGAATAAAAACATAATTCTGTTTGTTCTGGTACAAAGGATAACAAACTAAAGTAAAGATAGATGAGACTCCGGGCTATGCGGACGCCAGCAAGGCTACCTCGGGATCTCTTGACTGAAGTCAGCTCCCAAAACTCCTACTGCTGTCCAAAAGCTGCTCCGGCACCGTGATCTGTGCAAAAAGATGCACAGAGTGTAGCATCAGCACAACCAACCCCATGTGCTGGTAAGTGCCTGGCCTAACCCCGGCGAAGTAGTGACGAGGCTAGACCAAACTACCAACAAACCTGTGCAGTTCAATATATATGTATGCAATGTAAAGGTATACAGAAATTAACCAGTCAAGGGGGAGGGGGAGCATGCTGTAGGGGCTGTAACAGTTCAGGTATAAAATCAATAATTGAGGAATGAAACAGTACAACTACAATAGCAACGATAGTAGGAAATCAACAGTTGCACGGCATCATCCTTCTTGCTTTTACTCTCATTCTCACCCAAACAATCATATAAAATGCACGGCATCACCCTTCGTGCTTTACCTCACAAAATGATGGCACGAAATGACCCTTCGTGCATAAACACTCATATCATGGCACAGAATATTCCTTCGTGCATTAGTAATCATATCATAGCACGGAATGTTCCTTCGTGCATTAGTAATCAAATCAGGGCACGGAATGTTCCTTCGTGCATTAGTGTTCATATCACAATCGTGCACGGCATCACCCTTCGTGCTTTATCGCTCGTGCTCACCCAAACAACAATCACAAACAATGGGGCGAGGGGATAGACAAACAGTAATAGAAGTCCCGGCAAGGGAAACACAAGTAAACAATTAAATCCCGGTAAGGGAACAACAATAATAACTTTCACATCCCGGCAAGGGAGGTAATCAACACACGAATACGGCCCGGCAAGGGAATAATCATATTTTTTTCTCTTACTCTTCACATTATATAGAGTTCATCAATTACACGAGGAAGAGTCATAACAAAATAGGAATAAACACAATATACGGACTCACGGTCATGCTAGACACCAGTGTATAGATACTCGTCACCATGCCTATACACCGTACTTAATCAATTAGCAATTAGCAAACAAGACTCAACTCTTATTCCCTCAAGCTAGGGTTAAACCAAATACTTAGCTCAACTTCCACAGCTAAATCAATCCACAACGACCGCCTTCCCTCTCGAATTCGGCTCCAACTCAATCAAATCAATGAAATAACGACTTTACAACATTAATATAAGCTAAACAAATCAAACCCAATGCCTAAATATAGTTTTCTAAGCTTTCTTCCCAAAATTCCAAAAATTGACCCCGGGCCCGCTTGGTCAAAACCCGAGGTTCGAACCAATTTCATATAACCCAATCCCCCAGGAGGCCGGATATACAATTTGTTTTCAAATTCGACCCCAAAATGAGGTCTAAATCAAAGAAGATTGAAAAGCCCTAACTCTACCCATTTTCCCCAATTTCAACCCTAGATTACATGATTTGAGCCTAAGAATTTGATAAATGATGAAGGAAAATGAAGGAAACAAGTTAAATAATACTTACCCAAGAAGCTTTGGTGAATAAGAGCTCTAGAAATCGCCTATGGGCTGTGAAGAAGATGAGTTCGTGTGTTTTTGGGTGAAAAATCCCGTCACTGTTCTGTTTTTAGCTTTTAAAATCACTGGGCAAAAATTCCCTTCGCGTTCGCGGGAAGGGGGCTGTCACGACCCTAGTTCACCAACTGTGAACATGTCATGACGGCACCTGGTCCCCATGACCAGGTAAGCCTAACACTTGCGGAAATGTAATAATTGCGGAAAAATAGAGAAAATCAAATCAAATATCTAAAGGAAACTGTACTGAATGCCGCATGGCAAGTACAACTCAACATCGCAAGTCTAAAATAATTCCCAAAACCCGGAAACTCACAAATCACAAGCTAAGGGAAAAAGAGGCTCTGACTCAAGAATATCTATACAAAGGAGAAATACTGAAGTAGCTATACTTATTATAGAAAGCTGGAAAGGGACTCCTCGGTCTGCAGACGTAGCAGATATACCTCGAAGTCTCTACCGATACGCCTCCCTCCAAGGCTGACAGAACTGAGTGGGAGTACCTGTATCTGCACAACAAAAATGTGCAGAAGAGTAGCATGAGCACACCACGGCGGTACCCAGTAAGTATCAGGACTAACATCGGTGGAGTAGTGACGAGGAACAGTCAAGGCACCTACCGGTCAATAAACAGTATAATCATAGGAATAATGGCAATGACATATAATTATGTAAAGACTGCATGAATGACCAAGAATGCTACAAATCACAATAAGGGAAAAATACAACAAGTAACAACGAGAATATAATAAATGAGGATAGGAAATAACGACAGAATCACAATCCAAATCCTAAGGTCACAACACAGAAATGGGAAAACCAGTCAATAACTCATATCCTACAATGATGTTCACAAAGGTCTTATCCAACTCTTTCCACAATTTCACCAAGTCTCGGACAAACCACAACTCGCGAAGACCCAGCATCTGAAATCTAACAATTGGCATCCTACGCCCCATCAATCTCATGGTCATACCGACAACTAACTGGCTAACTAGGGCCACCCTCACAAATATAATGGATAAACGAGTGCGTACCCCCACCCTTAGCAAAATCAGGAGGAATTCACCTCTAATAGGGGTGTTCAGCTACGAGTATGCTTGTGCAAATGTTTCTAACAAAATTCTACCAGCTAGTAAACATAAAAAGGAGAACGGACCGCACGTGCGATGTTTCCCCACAACTTCCAAGCGATAAAGCTCATACCGGTAAGCAACCCACAATCACATTATTAAACAAATAGGAATGCCTCCACAGGCCGTCACAATTCTCTACAATCATCCCCTGACATAGCCCACCTTATTTCGCCACGTGTGCAATTAATAACATAATAAGCACCGCCTTATTTCGCCACACGTGCATCACAATATTCCCACCTTATTCCGCCACATGCGCAACCCACAGATAAGCATATAACATATCCCGCCTTATTACGCCGCATGTGCAAAACATCAATAACAACAATAGCACGGCAAAGACCTCGTGCAACCCTTCAACAACAACCGCACGGCAGAAACCTCGTGCATCACAATATTCACAATCGCACGGCAGAAACCTCGTGCATCACAGTATCAACAACCGCACGGCAGAAACCTCGTGCATCACAATATTCTCAATCGCACGGCAGAAACCTCGTGCATCACAATATCAACAACCGCACGGCAGAAACCTCGTGCATCACAATATCAACAAATGACAATATATACAGGAACAAAGCAAGAGAATCAACTCAAGAGATTCCGTTCACCAAAAGACGGTACAACTAATGTACAAGGAAATAACTGTAACAGGGAAATACTAAGCGCAATAAGAACAACTCAACAAGGGAGAAATAATACGAAACAATGATTCCATAATACTCAGTTCTACAACAAGGAAGTTAACATGAATCAAATAATTACACGAGAGATAGAAATAATACTTTCCAGATAAAGACAAGCAGTTAGGAATGATAATGTGACTACAGAAGGGCAAATGTCTACAGTTAAACAAGTAAAAGTCATTTAGGCAACAAGAATAACCAAAAAGGACAGATAAATTCCAAGTAAGTCGTGTAGAGGTGGAACTAATAACAGGGAACTCAATCGTATCAAGAACAACTTCATATTCGGTGATTACAAGGACCTAAGAGCCTAAAAGGGGCAATTTTCCACAAATAAATCCGAGCACGCACTCGTCACCTCGCGTACAGGGAATACAATCAACAAAGAAGACTCAAATCCTAAGGGGAAGTCCCCCACACAAGGTTAGGCAAGATACTTACCTCGAACCGGCTAAAATCAACTAGCAACCACGTACTTGCCACGAGTACTCGACTCCAAATGGCCCAAATCGATTCAATTAAATCACACATTGTAAATGACATCTCAAGCAACTAATTCTACTATTTAATTCAAGGCTACGGCGTGAAATTAGGAGAAATGACCAAAATGCCCTTCAGGCCAACGCCTCGGAATCAAATAATTTTTTACATTTTAGAACCCTCGTATTCTCACGAGTCTAACCATATAAAAATATCCAAAATCGGAGGTCAAATGCTCACTCAAAATTCCAAAGTTTGGCCTAAGAAGTTTTAACCAAATTCCTCCAATTTTAGTCCCAAATTCGAATTTTGAATGATGGATTTAACTACAAAATAATGAAATATAACTAGAGGGGATTAAGAAACGTTACCCAATAAATCTTCTCTTCAAAACCCACTCAAAATCGCCCTCTCCCGAGCTCTCAATTGATTTTGTAACTTATGAACTCAAACCCTCGACATTTCTATTTCTGAACAGGGATTTCCGCTTCTGCGGACGCGGGACCGCTTCTGCGGTCCCGCATATGCGGAAAAGCAACCGCTTCTGCGGTTTTCACTTAATGGACCAGAGTCCGCTTCTACGGACACATAACGCTCCTGCAGTTCCGCTTCTGCGGAATAGCGACTGCTTCTGCGGTTCCTGAGAGGGAGGGCTAATCTCGCTTCTGCGACGACCAAGGCCGCTTCTGCGGTTCCCAAGCCGCAGAAGTGGAAAGATACCAGAAGCAGCAGTGCTGCTATTTCTCAACTTCCAAAACTCTTCCGTTAACCACCCGAAATCATCCCGAGGTCCCCGGGACCTCAACCAAAAGTACCAATACCACCTAATACCTTATTCAAACTTGTACCAATCTTGAAAACACCTAAACAACGCCGGAAACCCGAATTAATCAAAGATTCAAGCCTAAGAACTTCAAATTCCAACCAAACACACTTTCGATCAAAAACCTAACCAAACCTCGCCCGAATGACCTAAAATTTTGCGCACACATCCCAAAGGACATGACGGAGCTACTGCAACTTCCGGAATTTCAATCCGACCCTCGGATCAAAAACTCACTATCGGACCGAAAACTTCAAAAAATTCAAACTTGGGCATTTCAAGCCTAAATAAGCTACGAGCCTCCAAAATACATTCCGAACATGCTCCCAACCCCGAAATCACCTAACGGAGCTAACAGAACCATCGGATTTCCATTCCAAGGTCGTCTTCATACTGTTCTGATTACGGACCATTTTTCAACTTTTAAGCTCTCATTTAGGGACTAAGTGTCCCAAAACACTCCGAATCCCAACAACGAATGTCCCGGCAAACCAAAATAGCAGAAATGAACTTAGGGAAAACAGTTAATGGGGGATCGGGGCGTGAATTTTAAAAACGACCGGTCGGGTCGTTACAGATTTATTCACAGAACAATTGCCTATATGGCAAGGAGAGTATTAAAGTATTCACAAGAGCTATAAGTTATGAAAATGATAAGAGCATCAGTCAACATTCGAGGACGAATGTTCCAAAGGGGGGAATGATATTACGCCCCGCAATATTACATCGATATTACGTCCTGCGGTATTATATTACGATGATGTTACGCCTTGCAGTACTACATTACGATGATGTTACGCTTCGCAGCATTACATTACGACGATGTTGCACCATGTAGTATTATACGTTGAATTTGTTGTAAGGTAATTGACATCAGTCCAGGGAAAAGATTATTTGGAGATTATAAGGATTATGCTATTTCAAACAAGTGATGAGTAAATTCGTGAAGGTAAGAGGGGAAGCAAGTCAAAGAAAATGAATTTTCGTCCAAATTTGGCATGTTGGGATAAAATTCGGGCCGAGCGTTGATACCCGATATCTATGGACTAGTACCATACAAGGTACCATATGTCCATGATAGTGAGGTGTATAAAGTGTGTTAAAAGTGAGTAGTATTTTAAGTAATTTGAGATAATTCTTAATTATGTGGATAATGGATAATTATGGATATTAGTAAGAGATTAAATAAATAATTAAAGTTATTTGGATTAAGGCCCAACGTGGCAGTAATGGACTATATGTCCATGACTCTTGATTTATCAAAATTAGGTGGCACATTTAAGGAGTCTTTGGGCAAGACTAAGTCACAAGTGGGGCCCACACCCACTAATACAAAAGGCATCTCAAAAATTACATTATAGAAAATCTCTTTATCCCTTCAGATTTCCTCCCTGTTTCGGATGCTAAAGAAAAAGGAGATAATTTCATGGATCCAAAATTATCATCCGGTTTTTTCTTTTCAAGAAATTAGTGGTAACCCTTTTCTCTACTGTCATCAAAATATTAGGTTTGTCTTTGTCTTTGTCATCATCTCATCGTAATCATCATTATCACAACCAAAGTAGTGGTAATAGTAATCTTCTTCTAGAGCTTAACCTACAAAGATATGACTCTTCAATATTTACCAATGACATGTCATTAAAGAGTAGTAGTGCTACTGTTCCTCGGTTTAAGGTTTGAGGCAAAGCTTGCTAAATAATGGATCTCCTTCAACAATTTCATATGAAGTTATACTGCGCAATAGCAACGGGATTCGTAATTCTAAGAGAGTACGGTACAATCTTTCTCAAGAATATCATACGGATTTTTCTTTACTTTAATCTGTCGTTACATGTTTGTCGCAATTGACGTATGTTAGATGGATTGTCAAGAGAATCGGCTCAGGTATGTTAAGGCCATCCCTTCTTTCTTTTTGGCATGATCCAAATAACACAAATGAAACGAGCAAAATACGCAACTTTCATAAATGACTCTATTCATAGAAATACTAGGGGTATCTATATTCTTGATTCCCCATGTGGATTATTATTATATCTTCTGTTCATGGGTCTCAGAAAAATACGTATCTGATAAAGTTTATCCGAAAGACATATGGATTTTTACGGCATTCCGAGAAAATCTTATTAACGTATTTCTGATGCATTTCATGCATTTATACATGTACATTGACCGATGACCAAATGACGTTATATATGCGTATATACGTATATTATATTTATATGGGATATGGGAAAAGGTTACGGCGTTATATATGCACCACCACCTGATCAGCTGGTATACGTTGATGATTTTTCCCATAGCGGCCGAGATGATATGATGGGATGCCCTCAGAGGCCTGATGATGTTATGAAACATGTACCTATGCACGACATGACATTCATACGCATATGCACGACACTATAATTATTTCATGATTTACAGAGTTATCCAGACTTACAGGTTGACTCATTCACTCTATATTTCTCTCATGTCTGTTATGTACTTATTTATGTGCCTTACATACTAGGTACATTATTCGTACAGACGTCTCTTTTGCCTTGGGACGCTGCGTTTCATGCCCGCAGGTCCCGATAGATAGGTCGAGAGCCCTCCAAGTAGACTATCAGCTCAGCGGAAGATGTTGGTGCACTCCATTTGCTTCGGAGTTACTTGTTTGGTTAGTATGATTTATACGTGTATTGTTTGGTATGGCGGGACTCTGTCCCGACCTTTATGAAAATTATGTATTCTTAGAGGCTTGTAGACAGATGTCATATACGTTAAAGATTGTATGCCCTTGTCAGCCTATGTTCAGTGTACGAGTGATCATTTTTGGTCTTATAGGCCAGTATGTAATATGTATAAGATTGTATTCCCCCATGCTTTACTTTGATACATTTACCTACGATAGAATGATACGAAAGACATGTTACGTTGGTACTCAGTTGAGTAAGGTACCGGGTGCCCGTCGCGGCCCATCGGTTTGGGTCGTGACAAATAGTGAAATAGAATACATATTGAACAACCATACATGGAAATTAGTTGATCTTCCTCCTGAAATAAACCTTTGGGTTCTAAATGGATTTTTAAGAGAAAAATGAAAGATAATGGCACTATTGATAAATTTAAGGCAAGACTTGTAGTCAAAGCGTATAGACAACGAGAAGGTCTTGACTACTTTGATACATACTCTCCAGTTACAAGAATTACGTCCATACGAATGTTAGTAGCATTAACTGCAGTTTATGCTATTGAAATTCATCAAATGGACGTTAAGACGACCTTCTTAAATGTAGGTTTGGAGGAAGAATCTACATGGAATAACCTGAAGGGATTGTGGTTCCAGGTAATAAAATGTAGACTTGTTAAGTCCCTTTACGGACTAAAACAAGCACCTAAACAATGGCATGGCGATATTTGACCAAACAACGTTGTCAAATGGTTTTAAGATAAATGAATGTGATAAATGTGTGTACATTAAAAATATTCCAAATCACATAGTCATTATTTGCTTATATGTGGATGATATGTTGATAATGAGTAATGATATTGCCAACATAAATGCGACTAAGCATATGCTAACTAGCAAGTTTGATATGAAGGACTTGGGAGTTGCTGATTTAGTTCTGGGGATTAAGATCCATGAAACTTCTCAAGGTCTGGCATTGTCACAATCTCATTATATTAAGACAGTACTTGAAAAATTCAAGCACTTAGGGTTTAAAGTTGCAAAGACTTCAATTGACGTGAATCTTGCATTAGCAAAGAACAAAGGCCAAAGCATATCATAATTGGATTATGCTCGTGTGTTGGGATGCTTAATGTATATCATGAATTGTACACGACCAGATATAGCTTGTGCTATAAGTAAATTGAGTCGATACACGATCAATCCAGGTCAATCTCATTGGATGGCAATGAAACGAGTTTTGGGATATTTAGAACATACCCAGGACTTTGCTTTGCACTACAGTAAATATCCTGCGGTGATTGAGGGATACTGTGATGCACATTGGATCATCGATTCAACTGATTCTAAGTCCACTAGTGGATATGTATTCATTATTGGTGGAGGAGCGGTATCTTGGAAGTCGTCCAAACAAACTTGTATTGCCCGCTCTACAATGGATGCTGAGTTCATAGCCTTAGATAAAGCCGGCGAAGAAGCTGAATGGCTCCGGAATTTCTCGGAAGACATTCCATTTTGGCCCAAACCGTTGGCACCAATATGCATACATTGCGATAGTCAAGCGGCAATTGGAAGGGCTGGAGCGTTATGTATAACGGTAAATCTCGTCATATACAACAAAGACATAAAACTGTTAGGCAACTAATCTCTAGAGGAATTATCACGATTGACTACGTAAAGTCAAGTGATAATGTGCCGGATCCACTTACAAAAGACCTAACTAGAGAGGTAGTTGAGAAATCATCGAGGGGAATGGGACTATGGCCGAGAATAAGTCATTGTGACGGTAACTCTACCTATAAGACTGGAGATCCCAAGATCTAGGTTCAAGGAGATCAAACAAAGTCATTAATGACGGTTTAACATTGTCAACTAAAATTTTGGTCCATTCTCGTGATGAGACAATGTTCAGTACCAAGGATAAAGCATTAAGGCTTTTTAATGATTTTTAAATTTGATACGGGGTATATCAAATAGTGTATCTACGGGATGACACGTTTAGGAATCACCTATGTAAGTGTGAAGTGTTAGTCGCTTCAAGGAGAATTTTGTAAGGCTAGTTCTCTATACACTTATGAAACCAGGCGGTGTTCATGAGTGAAAAGAACACAACAATGAGAACCAAAGACGGTTAAGGGTTGGTTGTGTGACTTATGGTTGTCTAGGCATACACCAAAGTTCGACGGTTCAATGATATCAAATCTACCGATTGACCGAGTATATCCGGCATAAGTTCACTACGGAAAGTTCTAAGGGAAACCTACTTATCCAGATGCGATTAATCCTTGCTTGGGAATCACACAGTTTTTCATGCATATTTCCGTGATATAGTCATTCCCCATTCATGTGGGGGATTGTTGAGTTTTTAAGCTAAAATAGGCTTGAAAGAGGGTGAACGGAAAATGAAGGGAAAATAAAAATTTTAAGTTTTCCTCCTGGACAATGGGACATTGTCCTATATTGGAAGAGAAAAAGATTTTTGATGGGTATATATACAATTGCTCTTCTTGTAGCTCTTAAAGAGTTAAGAAGAAGGCAAACCTCGCGTCGTCGTTGTCGTCGCTCGCTCGGCTCGGCTTCTGATTCCGATTTGGTCAAATGATCAATTGGTTGATTAATTTTTTGGACCAAATTTATTGTTAATAGTAAATATTAACGTAATTCGTGTCTGTAACAGATGATTAATAATCCAAATTATCCGTTTCATTGACAGTCCCTTTTTTGTAACGGAAAACGTTTCCTCTACCCGTTTTAATTTGCGTAAATGGCCATTAACGTTATGGCCGTTTTACATTTAGACTGACCTCTAAAGAGTTACAACTCTTCATTTGAACTCAACAGGTTGGGGCTATAAATTGCAATCCATTCTCTCAGATTTTTCATACGAATTTTTGAGTTCTTCTCCTTTTTTCTGCATTGTTTTAACTACTAAGAAAGCAACAGTAAGTATGATTTGCTACTGATCTTAGTGTTCGCTGAAACATTGGGGTTTGAAGTACCGCTAAATCAGTGTGTAATTCGTTTTATCCTGGGAGGAAATAATCCACAACCTTGGGTACTAGGAGGGGATTAAATTCCTTAAGGAATCACGGTGAATTCAGTGAGCTCGGATTAAATTCTGTTTATGTTTTTTCATTTATGTTTATACATTATTTTTATATTCTCCAGAATTATTTTATAAATACAGTAGTTTTGACACACCATTGGTGCCCTTACCTGAAAAGGCATAACAAAAGAGCAAATTTGAATCGCCAATCATAAGCGAGAAAGAACCGATACAATAATATATGAAGTCCATCAGATACCTTGAGCTTGTAATACGTCTTCTACAGCTCTTTGCAAATTAAGCTTATCCTAATGGAGTAACTGTGGAAAGAGTAAACAAATCTTTAAGAAATCAAAGTACTGGGGGACCATATATTGCTGCAGGGAATCAAAGCCAAAAGAAAAGGAAAGGTGAAGGACAATCGCCTAAAGCCAATATCAACGAGTCTAGTTTTTCGGCGAGTAGTACATAAAGTGAGAGGATGGGTCGTTAATGGATTATATTTAGAGGAATTTTCAGAAATTACTATTGTTTAGTGGTTATTAATTTCTTAAAGCTATCATATACATAATTATTTCCTATAGCTACTATTTAGTTGTTAAGCGACTGTATTCGCTGTATTCGTGATGCTGTATTCATAAATATAATAGCAGAATTCGCCTAAAAAATACGGGAATCCAGTTGTGCGACTGTATTCACGCTACTGTATTCACAAAATACAGTAGCGACATTCGCCTAAAAAATAGGAGAATCCAGTTGTTTAATAACAGGAAGAGAATCAATTAGCGTATATCACTCCTAATTTAAATCAACAAAATTAATTCTACATAAGTTTCGCTGCTACGCGACTGTATTCGCTATATTCACGCTACTGTATTTATGAATACAGTAATTGAACAAGTCTAGTTGCGCGACTGTCGTATTCGCGTTACTGTATTCATGAATACAATAGCGGAATTCGCCTAAAAAATAGGTGCGTCCAGCTGTTTAATAACGGAAAGAGGATCGATTAGCATGTATCACTCCTAATTTAACTCAACAAAATTAATTCTATATAAATTTCGCTACTACTGTGTTGTATTCCATGTATTCGCGTGACTGTATTTATAAATACAGTGAGGTAATCAAGAAATAGGGTGTATACTGTTCTATTCAATTCGACTGTATACATTGTATTCAATTCACAGATATTCATTATTCACTATTATACATTTTATTCAATTCATCATATTCAATTCGATTGTATTCAAACAATAAAAAATTACAAAATACAGTGATATTCGGCTGTATTCAAAAAATATAGACCTTCGAAATACATAAGTACATGCGAAAAATAATATATTTATTCAAAAATACAATACATTTGAGTGTATTTGTACATAATACAATATGTTTTTATAATTATATGTCACTAAAATAGAAAAGAAGAGAAGAAAGTTCATTGGAGATGGCTTTTTTCGGCCAAGCAAAATACTGTATACATTGTACTAAAACTAAAAATGAAGCCGAACAAAATTCAGCCCTCAAATATTCTCCGGCGTAGCTATGGCCAGATCTGTTCGCCTAAGAGGATGAGCTAATAGTGGATGATGACGCTGACGATCGCAATTGAGTGCTTTAGTGGGTATACCTCGTGTAACGCTCTTCGGAGTTGTTGAATCAACAATTGAAGACGAAATTTGAAGTTGCTTTCTCAAAACCTAATAATAGCGGGGGAAAAAAAGAGTGAAGAGAAAAAGAAGAATGACAGAGTGATTTGGTGTGAACCGGGCAAAAGCTTTACCAATTACCACGAATTTTTGGAGCAAAAACGTTAAGGATCAATTATGAGAGATTTGTTCTTACAATCTTGCTGTGTGAGAGAGATCGTGGAGAGAGAAAGAAGAAAAATCTTGCTGTGATTTGGGAGAGAAAGTGTGTTAACTGAAAGAAAGAGAGAAAAAATACAAATAGCGTATTTTACGCCTCAACGGTAATATATTTAATAAATACCCATTTTGCTATAAAATGTAGTTATAAATAATAATATTTTAAAATAATTTTGATTTATAACAAATATGGTGTAATAATTTGCTATAGGAAATAAAATTTCTGACTTGGTCAAAATATGACTTGGGCAGGTAAATTGATTTCCATCAGGTAAAGTCATGACAAGTCAAATTGGCTGTTACGACACTCCACCAGTTATGTGGCCAAGCTTTTCGTATGCCCTCTAACTAGTGATGAATGCAGTAATGACTAATGTGTTTTGTGGTTTCTATAGAACCGAAGTGTTTCAGTGTCGCACCTTGCTTATTTGTTCCCAAAACAGTAAGTATAGATAGAGTTAAATAGACTTTTCATATCCTACTCTCTTAACCCGACAAAAGGGTTGTTCATGTTGGCATATACTATTAATCATGCGGTTTAGACATAGTATTATATTTTGTTCTTTATGAAATAATTGTTTATTTAATTTATTCAATTCAATAAAGCACTATTTTAAATAGATCATTTGTAATGTGTGTCCTTTTGATTATGTAGTAGACAATTTAGTGTATGGAGTCTTAGCTCATACACAGAAGATTAAATTGTTCGTTCTCATAATTAATAAACTATGTTCACAAACGAAGATATTATCGGACAAAATATCTTGATGATTGTAGCACAAGATTATTGTATAATTTGTCTTGATTATGGGAGTAAGTCTATTCCAACTTCTTGTGCTAGTATACTCAGTGTATATTGAACGGACCAAGTAGAGAAAAGGTCTTTTTGTACTGAATACATATAAAACACGTTCTCTAATTCATTAAATGAGCTTATAATCCTAATCTTGATATAATTATTATGATCAATGTAATTTGTTTATTGTTTTGATTTATCAAAAGGTACGACTCTATTTAGAGTTAGTATATGCCTAATAAATTGGATAATAACAAATAACATTTGTGAATAATAATTAGTTGATAGAATCCATGACTTGGTTTTTGGGTTTGATAATACCCCTTTATATAAGCTTATAAGTTTTCATGTGAAAACCCGGCCGGTGGATTTTGTATCCGTCACATGAGATAGTTTAAGCGGAATTATAAAGGATTTAATTAGTTGATTGAATTAAATTTTTAGTGATTTAATTTAATTAACTGGTATTTGAAATCTTAACATGGGGAGTTAAAATAAGTGTTGATGAATTTTTGAAATTCATATTGAGGAGTTCAATTGCAGTTTTTTAGTGGAATAAATTGCAATTAATTATAGTAGGATCTAATTCTTGCCTACTTCGAATTAGTACTATAATTAGTAGCCTCTTATTATTTTTGTGGTCCCTGCTATACCTAGTAATAACCTGGACAAACTTGGGTAAAAAGTAGCTTGGGAGAAAAGTTACCTTTTTGAGTTGGAGTAGGATTCTACTTATGGAATCCTACTCCACACGTTTTTGAGCCTATTTTTAGGGCTTAATTTCGTGTATAAAAAGGAGACAGGTTTCTCCTGTTAACTACCCGAGAGTTGTATTGTTCTTGCCCATCCAAAAGCAAAAGTGTTCAAGGTTTTACTAGGCATATAGCAGAAGACTACAGCCCTGGATTCTTGCTGCTTGGAGAATTTGTGCAACTATTTCAAGAGGTTAGTGTTCCTGATCTCGTTATTATTGCGTTGTCTAGTTTACATGTAATTGATGCCTGATTGTATGCTTGCTTCCGCTGCGCATGTTCTAACAATTGGTATCAGACGCCGTCTTACATCTAACTAGATAATGTAATACAGCATACATAGAAAAAAATTAAAAAGTGTTATTCATTGATACATGTTTCGGATAATTATTCTATGTTAAAAACATGAATGTATTCTGTAATTTTGGATTAATATACAGAATTTTTGGATTAATCCTGTCAAAACACGTTTTCTGAAATCACGTCTTGTATCGCCGCGGTTCGGGCGTAACCGCGGTAGGACCGCGGCAGAACACTGCCTCTGATTCTGAAGGTCACTCTAGTCGCGGTCCTGGCGTAACCGCGGTAGGACCGCGGCAATACATGCAACCTTCAGAGCCAAAAAATTGCAAAACACGCGATTTTCGGTCCTAAACCCTAAATTAAACGGGTTTTACAGTAATATAATAAATTTATATGTTGACATAGGTCTTCTTCCACATCGGATAAATTCATTATAGATGATTACTGTGTTCTTCTTTAGCCTCTAGTTATTTCATTACTTGTATTAACTCTCCAACTGAGTTACATGTTGATTGAATGAAACTAGAGTTTTATAAAAAGTGATATTTACCTATCTTAAATTAACAGTTTACTCTCCATCTGAGTTGGTCCTGTTTAAATTTTTGGGGTTAATATCTGACATCACTCATGTATTTTGCATGAATAGTTAAGTTTCCCTAACGAATCTAACTGTTCACTGAGCATGGTTATATGTGTAATGTGTAATTTTGAATTTAATCATTCTTAATATATAACTAATGATCTATTTAATGTGAATATCTCCCAGATTAACCATGTCTTCATTCAACCCACTTACCTCAATTTTGAACCAAAACAAGCTAGAAGGACCAAATTATGTTGACTGGAAAAGGAACCTTGATATTGTCCTAACTGCTGAAGGTTACAAATTTGTAATCTCTGAGGAGTGCCCAGAAAAACCTGAAAATGCTACGGATGATCAGGTTAAGGCCTATGACAAATGGGTTAAGGCTGATGAGATGGCGCGATGTTACATTCTTGCCTCTATGGCGAATGTTTTGCAACATCAGCATCAGTCCATGGGGTCTGCTTATGATATGCTCGAAAGTCTCAAAGAGATGTTCGGTGAGCAAAATCGCGCAGCTAAGCAGACAGCCATGAAAGCCCTTTTGAACACGAAAATGGCTGAAGGATCATCGGTCAGGGACCATGTTCTGAAGATGATGAGTCTTCTGAATGAACTGGAGGTCCTTGGAGCTGTGATTGATAAGGAGTCTCAAGTTGAGATGGTCCTGCAGACTCTGCCTGACAGTTTTCAACAGTTTCGCTTGAACTATAATATGAACAAAATGGATTTGTCACTAGCGAAATTGTTGAATGAGCTGCAAGCGGCAGAATCTATTATCAAACAACAAGCTCCAGTTGTGGCACTAAATGTTGAGAAACCTTCAATTTCTAAGTCGAAAGGCAATAAGAAAAAGAAGAAGGCTCAAAAGGTTCTGGCACCTGGTGGTGCGGCTGGTGTGAACAAGCCCAAAGGCAAGTGCTATCATTGCAAGCAACCCGGGCATCACAAGAAGCAATGCCCCGCCTATCTGGCAAAGTTGAATAAGCAAGGTAATTCAAATTTAAATGTCGTTGAAACTTGTTTAGCGGCTGTTTCTACCATGTTTTGGTGTGTAGATTCGGGAGCCACTAATCACATCTGCAATTCTTTGCAGGGGTTTCAGGAAACGCGGCGGCTAAGTGAGAATGAAGTTTGCGTTTATCAAGCCAATGGCGAGCCAGCACCAGCTTTAGCTTTAGGAGATATTAGTGTTTCGTTTAGTAGTGATAGAGTTTTAGTTTTAAAAGATGTTCTCTATGTACCTTCCATTAGAAGGAATTTGATTTCGGTTTCGAAAATAATGGATGCTGGTTATAATGTTTATTTTGCTAATAACTCTGCTGTTATTAAGTTTCATAGACGTTTTATCTACAAAGCTGCTAGAGTACATGACCTTTTTGTTCTTGATATATCTCCCCCTGTGCTACAACAACCAAAAGAACTAAATAACATTAATCTACCACATAAAAGAAAACGTATTTCTGAATTGAGTCAGACTTATTTATGGCACTTACGTCTAGGCCATATAAATCTAAATAGGATTTCGAGATTGGTCTCTGATGGACCTTTGAGTTCATTGAAAGTGGAATCACTACCAACATGCGAATCCTGTTTAGAAGGTAAAATGACCAAGAGACATTTTCCCTCAAAAGGGAATAGAGCCAGTGATAAGCTAGAATTAATTCACTCTGATTTGTGTGGTCCTATGAATATACAAGCAAGAGGTGGTTTTGAGTATTTTGTGACTTTCACAGATGATTACTCAAAATATGGATATATTTATCTGTTGCGCCGTAAGTCTGAATGCTTTGAGAAATTCAAAGAATTTAAGACGGAAACAGAGAAACGACATGATAAATATATCAAAACATTACGATCTGATCGTGGTGGTGAATACCTTTCTGCGGAATTCATAAAATACTTATCAGATAATGGAATTACATCTCAATTATCTGCACCAGGAACACCACAACAAAATGGTGTGGCAGAAAGAAGAAATAGGACTCTTATGGGAATGGTTAGATCAATGTTAAGTTATTCCGATTTGTCTCTTTCCTTTTGGGGATATGCTTTAGAAACAGCAAACTACATTCTAAATTTGGTTCCTTCAAAGTCAGTACCTTCAACTCCAATAGAATTGTGGACTGGGCGAAAGCCAAGTTTACGGCACATTCGGGTTTGGGGTTGTCCAGCACATGTGCTGAAAGGGAAAGCGGATAAATTGGAATCAAGGACAGAAGTATGCATTTTCATTGGATATCCAAAAGGAACAAAAGGCGGTTTGTTTTATTGTCCCAAAGAAAAGAAGGTAATTGTTACGACAAATGCCAGATTTTTAGAGGAGGACTATCTAACGAACCATATTCCTAGAAGTAAACTAGTTTTACAGGAATTAAATAATGGAATAACTAACGACTCAACTCTTGAACGTATCCCGGAAGCCAGCATTGACATACCACTGCATTATCGTAGTGGGAGAAATGTCAATAGGCATCAGATTGCACAAGAACAATTGCCTGACATCTCACTACCCCAAAGTAGTGGAAATAATGTTGAGCAACCTCAGATTGTTGAGCAACCTCACGTTGTTGAACAACCTGAAATTGTTATGCAACCTGAAGAATCCGAAAGCCTCTCTCGCCGCGGTCCTGGCGTAACCGCGGTAGGACCGCGGCAGAACAATGCCCCTGATTCTGCAGGGCCTTCTGACCGCGGTCCTGGCGTAACCGCGGTAGGACCGCGGCAGAACAGTGCCACTGATTCTGAGAGGCAATCTGGGAGGGATCCTGCACTCCAGGAAGAAGTCAATGATATCCTAGCACCACCTGCTGTGGAAAATAACATTGAGACTTCAGTTCAAGGAAGTGGTGAAGTGATTCAACAACAAAATTAGCCTCCACCTGTAATGACTAGTCGTAGTGGGAGAATTATTAAAAAACCTCTCCGGTTTGCGCTCTTGGGAGAATCTTATGATAGAATCCCTGAAGAGCCTAATACAGAACCTATTAATTACGACGAAGCACTACATGATACAGATGCTGATAAATGGGTTGATGCTATGAAATCTGAAATGGAGTCCATGTACTCAAATCAAGTCTGGGATCTTGTAGAACCACCTATTGGAGTCAAACCTATAGGTTGTAGATGGATCTATAAGAAAAAGAGAGGAATGGATGGAAAAGTGCAAACTTTTAAAGCTAGGCTTGTCGCAAAAGGGTTTACTCAAAAAGAAGGGATCGATTATGAGGAAACCTTTTCGCCAATAGCCATGATTAAATCCATAAGGATTCTCTTATCCATTGCGGCTCATTACGATTATGAGATTTAGAAAATGGATGTCAAGACCGCTTTTCTAAATGGAAGTCTTGATGAGTGCATCTATATTGCACAACCAGTTGGTTTCATAAAAAATGGAAATGAGCACATGTTGTGTAAATTAAAGAAATCCATTTATGGATTGAAACACGCTTCTAGGGCATGGAACACTTGTTTTGACGCATCGATTAAGACATTCGGTTTTGATCAATGTGAAAATGAGTTTTGTGTCTATAAGAAGTGGAGTGGAGATAAAGTTACATTTTTGGTCTTGTACGTAGATGATATTTTGCTCATAGGAAACAATGTGAGCATGTTGAATTCAGTAAAGGAATGGTTGTCCTCACGTTTCGATATGAAAGAATTGGGACAGGCAACACATATCCTTGGGATCAAGCTTATGCGAGATCGCAAGCAAAGGATAATAGGCTTGTCCCAAGCACTTTATATTGATACTATTCTCACCAGGTTTAGCATGCAAGATTCCAAGAAAGGGTTTCTCCCCTTTAGACATGGAATCTCTCTGTCAAGAGATCAGTCCCCAAAAACGACTGATGAGATAGAAAAGATGAAGGCGGTCCCTTATGCTTCTACTGCAGGGAGTCTTATGTATGCAATGCTATGTACTAGACCTGATATTTGCTTTGCCGTTGGCATGGTTAGTAGATTTCAGTCTAACCCTGGTCGAGAACACTGGACTGTTGTTAAGCATATAATCAAGTACCTGAAAAGGACTAGGGATTATATGTTGGTGTATCACTCAGGTGATCTTGCACCCATTGGCTATACTGATTCAGATTTCCAGTCAGATAGAGACTCTAGAAAATCTACCTCAGGATATGTTTTTACTTTGGGAGGTGGAGCCATAAGTTGGAGGAGCATCAAGCAATCGTGTGTTGCTGATTCCACCATGGAAGCCGAATATGTGGCTGCATCTGAAGCAGTCAAAGAGGCTGTTTGGCTTAGGAACTTTCTGAAAGAGCTTAATGTGGTTCCTTCGGTTCAAGCACCAATTGTACTTTATTGTGACAATAGTGGTGCAGTTGCAAACTCGTTTGAACCAAGAAGCCATAAAAGAAGTAAGCATATTGAGCGCAAATATCACTTAATTCGGGACATAACACAAAGAGGTGATGCAAGAGTGTTCAAGATTGCGTCGGAGGATAATTTGGCAGACCCGTTTACAAAGAGCTTGACACAGAAGATTTTTGACAAGCATGTAGAAGGAATGGGTGTTAAAATATTAGACGCATGGTTATGAGTCTAAGTGGGAGATTGGTGAGATATACTATTAACCATGCGGTTTAGACATAGTATTATATTTTGTTCTTTATGAAATAATTATTTGTTTAATTTATTCAAATCAATAAAGCACTATTTTAAATAGATCATTTGTAACATGTGTGTCCTTTTGATAATGTAGTAGACAATTTAGTGTATGGAGTCATAGCTCATACACAGAAGATTAAATTGTTGGTTCTCATAATTAATAAACTTTGTTCACAATCGAAGATTATTATCGGACAAAATATCTTGACGATTGTAGCACAAGATTATTGTATAATTTGTCTTGATTATGGGAGTAAGTCTACTCCAACTTCTTGTGCTAGTATACTCAATGTATATTGAACGGATCAAGTAGAGAAAAGGTATTTTTGTACTGAATACATATAAAACACTTTCTCTAATTTATTAAATGAGCTTATACTCCTAATCTTGATATAATTATTATGATCAATGTAATTTGTTTATTGTTTTGATTTATCAAAAGGTACGACTCGAGTTAGTATATGCCTAATAAATTGGACAATAACAAATAACATTTGTGAATAATAATTAGTTGATAGAATCCATGACTTGGTTTTTGGGTTTGATAATACCCCTTTATATAAGCTTATAAGTTTTCATGTGAAAACCCGGCCGGTGGATTTTGTATCCGTCACATGAGATAGTTTAAGCGGAATTATAAAGGATTTGATTAGTTGATTGAATTAAATTTTCAGTGATTTAATTTAATTAACTGGTATTTGAAATCTTAACATGGGGAGTTAAAATAAGTGTTGATGAATTTTTGAAATTCATATTGAGGAGTTCAATTGCAGTTTTTTAGTGGAATAAATTGCAATTAATTATAGTAGGATCTAAGTCTTGCCTACTTCGAATATAATTAGTAGCCTCTTATTATTTCTGTGGTCCCTGCTATACCTAGTAATAACCTGGACAAACTTGGGTAAAAAGTAGCTTGGGAGAAAAGTTACCTTTTTGAGTTGGAGTAGGATTCTACTTATGGAATCCTACTCCACACGTTTTTGAGCCTATTTTTAGGGCTTAATTTCGTGTATAAAAACGAGACAGGTTTCTCCTGTTAACTACCCGAGAGTTGTATTGTTCTTACCCACCCAAAAGCAAAAGTGTTCAAGGTTTTACTAGGCATATAGCAGAAGACTACAGCCCTGGATTCTTGCTGCTTGGAGAATTTGTGCAACTATTTCAAGAGGTTAGTGTTCCTGATCTCGTTATTATTGCGTTGTCTAGTTTACATGTAATTGATGCCTGATTGTATGCTTGCTTCCGCTGCGCATGTTCTAACAGTTCAGATGGTTAGCATCTTCCACCTACCATCTCAAAGTTGTGGATTCAAGTCACCAAAAGAGCAATAACTCCAACAGAGGGGATCGGTCAAAGAAAATCGAAGGGGAGGGGGATAAATAAATAAATAAATGACTCTCTTAATGAAGTTTTAAGCTTCAATATCACACAAGAGGAGGGGTGATTTGTGTAGTACCTAATTTTCGCTTAATTTGTTTATGGAAGGACCTGGTCCTTCTAGGTGTTCCAACTACTACTGTTTGCGGAATAATAAATACAGAAAATAAAGAACACAGAGATTTTTACGTGGAAAACACCTGGCTCAAAAGGTGAAAAAACCACGACCTACTACTCAGTAGGATTTTTCCCAAACTTCCACTAAAATCACTGAGCCAAAACAGCATTTACAAAACTCTTTGTAAATCTAAGGATTAACTCTAATCCCGTTGTAGCACACAGCCTCAACTGTTGCGACAACTTCAAGTTAGCTATAACTTGAACACACTAGGTACCTAATACAATTGCTTGTATGAAAGCTGAAAGCTACGATTTTAAACCACCTACTACAATTGAACTAGAATAAAAGATAAACGCAATGTAACTGGTTCTTGTATCTCGTTCAAGTTGCTTCAGGAGTGCACACTTAAATCACACATAAATTGCTTGCAAAATCGCCTTGCTCTTTTGCTCTCAATTTAGTTTAACTTCTGCGTATGTGCAATACCTGTAAAAGAGAACAATCACTGTCATTTAATAGGTTAGTGATCAGAGTTTGATTAGGACTCAATTGCTGCACTTCTATCGTAGAAGAGTTCATGATGTTCTCAAACTCTAACACTACTTCATCCTGGATTGTGTTCTCTTCATATAAGGAGTCTTTCTCCCCTTATCTAGTATGCAACCTTTTCGATCAGATCAGGAGATATTGCTGCTTAATCAGTAGTCCTTATCTCCTTCACGTGCATCTCACATGGATTGTGTGGTCATGACTGTGCTTCACTAGATGGACCTGGTCCATGACTGAGTTCTTTTGTCAATCTTCAAAACTTCACCTGTTTTTGGGCCAACAAATTCCCCCTTTTTGATGATGAAAAACCGGTGCTTTTTACTGATTTGGAACCTGTAAGAACTCAGCTTAACCATCAATACTACCTTTAGAAAATTCACTTATCATCAAGGACCAGGTTAATTAGGTTATAAATATCACTTATTTCAGAATGTGTAAAGCACAATGTCTCTTCCCCCTTTTGGCATCATCGAAAAGTTGCATACAAAGTGTGATTTCCAGATTTTAATAAGTACTCATGGCCACTGGGGCAACTACAAGTGCAATCATGGTGCAATCATCAGTAATCAAACAAACATATTTAAACTATCAAGGACAAGTTAATCATTGAACAAAAGAAAAGCAGTAGTTATCATTGATAGAGATATGTTGCCACCTACAATCCACAAAAAGAAAGAAAAACATTCAAACCATGAGCAAAAACAAAAAAATAGAAAAATCCCTAATCTGGGTCACTGAGGTACTAGGTAAGTTCAGGAGACAGGAGCTAGGAGTCCTAAGGCTTGGAGGAACTGGAGGGTGGGGTTTGGGTTTGGAGAAGATTCAGCATGTTCTAAAGAATTCCATCATTCTTCTCCTTTTCTTTGGCAAGCTCAGATCTGAGACCATCCCTCTCAGTTTCCACTTCAACCACACGAGCCTTGAGCCTAGCTATTTCAGCATCCTTGGCTGCACATTCCTGAACCAGAGCCCTAACTTTGCTGTTGATGGGTATCTTCTGGGATGAACCAGGTTTATTTGGGATGGCATTGACTGGATAGTCACAAACAAGAAGAGTGTTGATGCCAAAATATTCCTTTCTTGAGGCCATTTCCCATTTCTTCAGAGGCACATTGAGCCTGTCCAGAACTGTGGTTAGAATAAAGCCATATGGAGTAGCATGAGCCTTGGAGTCATTTATGACCCTGTCTAGCAGCTTGATAATGATGGCAGGCCAGTTGATTTGCTTTCCTCTTTCCAGGCACTCCATAAGAACCAGATCCATGTAGTTTGCAGTGTGCCTTCTCTCTTGTCTGGGCAATAAGCACTTGTTGACAAATTCAAACACAACATTGTGCTCAGGCCTCATTTCACTTTTCTGCACAACCCTGGCTCTATTCACATCTTCTGAATCACAGAACCTCCTGGTGATCTCAAGAACAGTAAGGAGGGAGTCCAGGCATGGCCACTTTTGCCTTGTATAGTCATCAAACCCTTCAGTGGGTATGTCCAGAATTTCTCCCAATTTTTGTGAATCAAACTGCACTTGGACTCCTTTCATCAGGCTGCTAACAATGCCTTCCTTGACCACACCATTTGCCATAAATTCAATCAGCTCATTCCTGGCTAGCCTACAATCCATCTGAAGGACCATGTCCTTCCATCCCTGAGCAGCTAAAGCATCCACCAATCTTATCATTCCTGGTTCCACCAGGTCCTTCAACAGTCTACCCTTTAAAAATTTTCTTCTGCCAATCATGGCAAGCTGATCCTGTTCCTTCTCAGAATCATTTTCTTCTTTTTCTTCTTCTCCACTCCAGTCATCATCATCAGAAATCTTTGATTGTTTGGTTTTCACTACAGATCTTGTCCTCCTGGCTAGTGTAGGTTCAACATCTTCGGACATAGTAGAAGACTTCTTGGAGGAAGTCTTGGGCTTTTTGGACTTGGGGGTAGGAACCTCCACTGAAGTACCCCTTGCTTGATGGACCAGTTCCATCTCCTCCTTCTCAACAGCCTCTGAGGATTCTGCAATCTTTCCCTTTCCTTTATCCATTTTCCTTTTCTTACTTGCATCTAAAGCCCTTTGTAACTCAGCTTCACTCTGTTTCACCCTACTTCTTGTGGCTCTACCCTTTGGCAATGAAGAGGCAGTAGATATTGGGGATGAAACTTTTCTTTTCTTGGAAGGCTTGGAAATATTTGGGGTTTTTGTTGTGGAAGTTTTTCGTTTCTTTGGGTCATAGCTTGCCCCAACCTTTTTCAGAAGGTCTGCTAGGGTTTCTTCAGCAGATGAAACAGGTTCATCTCTTTGTGTGCTCAGATGAACTAACCCCTCAGCAGCTTCCCCAGAACCACTTCCCCCTGACTTCATGCCACTCTCTTCTACCCTTTCCTGTTCAACCCCACCGATAGCAGGCACTACTCCTTTCCCAATTCCCCTCTCTTCACCACATGCATATTTTCCTTTTTCAAATTTCTTTTTACCTCCACTTCTTCGTTTCTCAGGAGATTCAACATCCCTAATGGGTCCAACCAGAACAAACCTTGTCTCTAAGTTTTCAGTCACAGATGAACCTACCTTAGAAAGGGATTCTTGGGTCTTTTCAGAGTCAGAAGACCCATGTCCTTCCCCCTCAGTAGCGGATTGATAGGATTCAGAATCAGAACTGAGTCTGAGTTTTGAGCTTGGCTTGTTTTCACTTGGCTTGCTTTCAACCTTTCATTTAATGCCTTCCTCAGAGGCCCAGATGCTACAGTCTTTCGAGCAAGCATTTTCACCCTACATATTCTAGGTTTTAGAGATGCACTGGGTGGAGTGGTTGAGGACGAATTTGATGGAGATGGTGGTGGAGGAGTTCCAGGATTGTCTTGGAGGTTAGACATGATCGTTGGTTTCTTGAGAGAATTTGGGAATTTTGAGAAGAGGGTAAGTGAAAGTGAAGAAGAGTTTTTGACGGTTTGAACTTATGATGAAGGCAGGAGAAGTGATGTGTATTTAAAGAAAATTACACATTTAATAAGTAACGGCAGCCTTTTGCAGTGGTCAATTAGAGGTCTAATCAACCTGAAATTCCAGATTTTGAATGATCGATTTGGCTTCCCTAGATATTAGGCAAAACTTACGGTTTAGAGTTCTAGGCGGACAAAACTGGTTCAATGCTAACAGATAGATTTTTCTAGAAATTGAACAATTATAGGACTTCTGCTCATTATTGAAATATTAATCTTTCTAATTGTGTAGCGTACAGAAAACATACCTTAGCTTTCATATGAACCCATACTGATGAACCAGGTTCTTCATTTAGAACTCTCTTGAACATGCCTCAAATGCCATAATAAAAAAATTTGTAAGAGATCAGTGAGTCATATAAAAACATGTCACAAGAGTATACTAATTAAAATATGAAGTTGAGTAAGAATGAATCTAGATATTTACACAAGTTCAAAGTTCCTAGCCAAAATTTTTTTTTTCATTTTTTTTTCATTGTGTATTCTGAGCTGGACCTGTTAGGTGATCTTAATCATCCCTAATTTCAACCAGTTCCTCTCAAAGTTTTCTCTACTCAGTGCTTTAGTGAAGATGTCAGCAATTTGTTTATCAGTAGCATAAAATTCTATGGAGATCAATCCTTTCTCATAGTTATCTCTCAAGAAGTGGTATCTAACATATATGTGCTTAGTCCTCTTATGATGAACAGGGTTCTTTGTCATACTTATAGCACTAGTGTTATCACAGAATATAGGAATGCAACCAACTTCAATGCCAAAATCTACCAGCTGCTGTTTGATCCATATCAATTGAGCACAACAAGATGCAGCAGCAACATACTCAGCCTCAGCAGTGGATAAGGCCACTAAATTTTGCTTTTTAGTGGCCCATGATACAAGACATGAACCAAGAAAGTGAGCCATACCTAAGGTGCTTTTCCTATCCACAAGGAAACCTGCATAATCAGCATCAGCATATCCTACTAGATTGAAATTACTACCTTTGGGATACCAAAGACACAGATCAGTGGTGCCTTTCAAATATCTTAGTATCCTCTTAACAGCAGTCAAGTGAGACTCTTTTGGATTAGCCTGAAAACAAGCACAAAGCCCTACACTGAAAACAATGCCAGGTCTGCTAGCAGTAAGATACAAGAGTGAACCAATCATACCCCTATACAACTTCTGATCAACTGATGAACCAGGTTCATCAATATCTAATTTAGTGGCAGTTGCAATGGGGGTGTCTATTTCCTTTGATTCATCCATTTTAAACTTTTTAATCAGCTCTTTTGCATACTTCTGCTGATGGATCATGGTTCCATTTGGACTTTGTTTGATCTGTAAGCCTAAGAAAAAGTTAAGCTCACCCATCATACTCATTTCAAACTCACTCCCCATTAATTTTGCAAAATCCTTGCTTAGTTTATCAGTGGTGGCCCCAAAGATTATGTCATCAACATATATTTGTACCACAAGGAGATCCTTACCTTTTTCCCTTAAGAATAAGGTACTGTCAATTTTACCTATTTTATAGCCATGTTCAAGCAGGAATTTGGACAATCGTTCATACCATGCTCTAGGAGCCTGCTTGAGTCCATAGAGAGCCTTGTCTAATTTGTACACATGCTCAGGACATTCCTTGCTCTCAAACCCTGGAGGTTGTTTCACAAACACTTCTTCTTTTAGGTAGCCATTCAGGAAAGCACTTTTGACATCCATCTGATGAAGAGTGAATTCCATGTGTGCTGCAAAGGCTATGAGGAGTCTTATTGCCTCTAGTCTTGCAACTGGAGCAAAAGTCTCATCATAATCTATACCCTCCTCTTGGCTGTAACCTTGACCACCAGTCTTGCCTTGTTTCTTGTAACTGTTCCATCTTTATCAAGTTTGTTTCTGAAAACCCATTTTGTGCCAATGACTGATCTGTCCTTGGGTCTTGGAACTAGATGCCAAACTTGACTTCTTTCGAACTGATTGAGTTCATCTTGAATTGCATTCACCCAATCTGCATCCTGCAAAGCCTCAACAATATTTTTAGGTTCAATAATAGATAGGAAGTCATCAAAAGCACACAGATTCTTTAATTGTGATCTAGTTTTGACTCCAGATGTTGGATCAGTGATTATGTTCTCAATAGGATGAGAACTTTGATACTTGTGAGGTTTCACAACCAACTGGTTTCTGCTAGATGTTTCTCCCATGTTCTGTTGCTGAGGAACAGGGTCATGAATAGGTTCTTTTAGGGAATTAGTTTCAACTTCTCTTTGATTAGTTCCCCCTGTCAGGTTGCTTTAGATGGAAGAACCTGTTCCATCACCTGTTCCTTCTTTTGGTGCCACTTTAACTTGTGCTGAGACTTCGGTCAAGTCCTTTACCAGTCCAATGGCCTCATCTTCATGTTCCTGTCTCTCAGAAAGAATGTTAGTTTCATCAAACACTACATGTACACTTTCTTCTATACACAAAGTTCTTTTATTGAACACTTTATATGCTTTGCTATGTGAAGAATACCCCAAGAATACTCCCTCATCACTTCTGGGATCAAACTTACCTAGGGAGTCTTTTCCATTATTTGTGCACAAAGCACTTGCAACCAAATGCCCTAAGATGGGATATATTTGGTTTTCTCCCTTTAAGTAACTCATAGGGAGTCTTCTCTACAAGAGGTCTAGTCATTCATCTATTGATAATGTAACATGCAATATTTACAGCCTCTGCCCAGAAGCTGTGAGGCAGTTTACTAGAAAGAAGCATAGTCCTAGCCATGTCTTCAAGAGTCCTGTTCGTTCTTTCAACTGCTCCATTTTGTTAAGGAGTCCTAGGGGCAGAGAAGTTATGATCTATACCATGCTCATCACAGAATCCAGCAAACTTACATTTTCAAATTCAGTTCCATGATCAGACCTAATGAATGCAAGTTGATTACCTAGTTGTTTCTGAGTTTTTCTAACAAAAGCACTAATCATGTCAAATGCTTCATCTTTAGATGTTAAAAATAGTACCCAGGTAAATCTAGAATAATCATCAACAAGTATCATCACATATTTCTTTCCACCTCTACTTAAGGTTCTCATTGAACCACAGAGATCCATATGAACCAGTTCCAACGTCTTCGTTGTGCTTACCATTTTCTTGCTTTTGAAGGATGATCTTACCTGCTTCCCCCTTGCACAAGCCTCACAAACTTTGTCTTCCTTGAACTTGATGTTAGGTAGCCCTATCACCAAGTCCATAGAGACTAATTTGTTTATCTGATTCAGACTAGCATGACCAAGTCTTTTGTGCCACAGGAGAGGATCATTATCCAACACACTTAGGCAGGTGAGTTCATTTTCTGAAAGAGTAGACAAATCTACAATGTAAATATTGTTAACTCTTTTTCCCTGCAAAACAATCTTGTCAGTGGTAAGGTTAATCACAAAGCATTTGGTTGAGGTGAATGCTACAAGATTACCTCTGTCACATAGTTGTGACACACTGATCAGGCTGTATAGCCATCTATTAAGTAGTCATTATCAATGGAGTGTGAGTATGTCTTACCTACCTTTCCAACCCCAATAATCTCACCTTTCTTCCCATTACCAAAGGAGACATTACCTCCCTTTAAGTCCTCAAGTAAAAGGAACTGGTTCTTCCAGTCATATGTTTTGAGCAGCCACTATCCATGTACCATATTTGGCTATTTCCCTTCACTTGGACCTGCAAAAAGAAATCAAGGGTTAATCTTAGGAACCCACACTAGTTTGGGTCCCTTTCTATAGGCAAAGGGGTAAATCAAATTCCTTTTAGCCTACCCAGGCAGCCTATTTTTCTTCTGAACAAAAGATTTGTTCTTTTGACTGGCCTTTTCTTTTGCATTACATTCATTTTTGTAATGGCCAGTCTTCCCACAGTGTGTGCAGATTTTGTTCTCAGGAAGAGTGAGGTACTTGCTTTTAGGATCCCACTTAGGTGCTTGAGTCCCATAGCCAAGTCCTCTTTTGTTGCTACAGTGATGTTCTTGTAGCCAGGAAAGTGCATCAGAAGCCTTGTTCCATTTGCAAGTTTTGTCTAGTTCATGTTTTACCTACCTTAGATCTTCTTTTAAGACTTTATCTGCTCATCTTTCCTGTACAACTCATCCTTCATTTTTCCTAAGTTTTCTTCTAGGGTGAGTTGAGTGTGATCAGCTCTCTTTTTACTTGTTCCTAGTTTCAATTTTATGTTCTCAGACCTAAGTTCTAGGACACTGGTGTCAAGTTCAAGAACCTGGTTTATCAACTCAGCATTTTTACTATCACTCTCACTAGCCCTAGATTCTAGATTTTTGCACTTGGCTTTTCGGATTACACATTCCCTAGACAGATCTTCCTTCTTATTGTTAATTATCTCAGACTCATCAATGAAGTCTAGCAATAGTTTAGACAACCCTTCTTTAGACAGGAATTTAATCTTGTCTTTGAGATGAAGGACACTTACCTCTTGTTCATCATCAGATTCTCCGATGGCCATAAGTGTTTGTTCATATCCAGCTTCATCTTCTGAGTCCTCATCTGATGTTTCTCCCCAAGCAGCAACCATAGCCTTTGTTGATCCTTTGTTCCTTTTGGGTTGAACCTGTTCCTTCTTCCTGTTTCTTCGTTCAGCCATTTCCTTCTTCCATTCAATTTCCCATTGAGGACAGTTCTTGATTATGTGATCAGTCTTACCACATTTGTAGCAACCATCGTTGATCTGTTTCTCAGGAACCCTTGGTTTGTTGAAGGTTGTACCTCTTGAAGAACCCTTTCCTCTCATCAGGTACTTTTTGAAATGTCTGGTGATCGTGGCCATTTCATCATCCTCCAGATCTGAACCTTCAGCTATTCTGAGAGCCAAACTTCTTTCCTTCTTGGGTGCATCCATTTTCATGGTTTGCCTTCTCAGATCATAGGCAGCGAGGTTTCCAATCAGTTCATCCAGCTTGAGGGTAGCAATGTTCTTTGATTCCTGAATAGCAATAATTTTTCTTTCCCAAGTCACTGGTAAGACTCTTGTCAAGATTTTCTCAACCTTGTCTTCTTCAAGGATAATTCTCCCAAGAGATTTAAGTTCATTTGTTAGTGTTGTGAACCTTGTGTACATCTCCTGGATAGGTTCTCCTTCCTTCATACTAAAATTCTCATATTAAGAATAAAGTAGTGTTCCTCTTGATCTTTTTACTTGAGGAGTTCCTTCATGAGCCACTTGTAAAGTGTGCCATATTTCCTTTGCAGTTGTACAGCTTTGAATTCTGCTGTACTCGTCTGGACCCAATCCACACACAAGCCATTTCATGGCCTTGGCATTCTTCTCCCCTTTCTTCAAATCTTCAGCAGTGCAGTCAGCTCTTGTCTTTGGCGCATTCACTCCTTCAGCATTCTTCTTTGTAGTTGCTAGAGGATCATCAGTGACTATGTCCCAGAGTTCATAGTCTTCTCCTATGATATGATCTCTCATCCTGTTCTTCCACCAAGAATAGTAATGACCATTAAATAGTGGTAGCCTAGTAGTGGATTGCCCTTCCCAGTTTCCAGGTGTGCACTCATTTTGATCCTTTCCTAAGGTGTTAGCCTCTTCAAGGATAACCCGCTCTGATACCAATTGATGTTTTAAGCGTCAATACCACACAAGAGGGGGGGTGATTTGTGTGGTACCTAATTTTCCTTAAGTTGTTTATGGAAGGACCTGGTCCTTCTAGGTGTTCCAACTACTACTATTTGCGGAATAATAAATACAAAAAATAAAGAACACAGAGATTTTTACGTGGAAAACACCTGGCTCAAGAGGTGAAAAAACCACAACCTACTACTCAGTAGGATTTTCCCAAACTTCCATTAAAATCACTGAGCCAAAACAGCATTTACAAAACTCTTTGTAAACCTAAGGATTAACTCTAATCACGTTGTAGCACACAGCCTCAATTGTTGCGACAACTTCAAGTTAGCTATAACTTGAACACTGTAGGTACCTAATACAATTGCTTCTATGAAAGCTGAAAGGTACAATTTTAAACCACCTACTACAATTGAACTAGAATAAAAGATAAACACAATCTAACTGGTTCTTCTATCTCGTTCAAGTAGCTTCAGGAGTGCACACTTAAATCACACATAAATTGCTTGCAAAATTGCCTCGCTCTTTTACTCTCAATTTGTTTTAACTTCTACATATATGCAATACCTGTAAAAGAGAACAATCACTGTCATTTAATAGGTTAGTGATTAGAGTTTGATTAGGACTCAATTGCTGCTCTTCTATCGTAGAAGAGTTCATGATGTTCTCAAACTCTAACACTATCTTCATCCGGGATTGTGTTCTCTTCATTTAAAGAGACTTTCTCCCCTTATCTAATATGCAACCTTTTCGACCAGATCAGGAGATATTGCTGCGTGATCAGTAGTCTTATCTCCTTCACGTGCATCTCACATGGTTTGTGTGATCATGATTGTGCTTCACAAGATGGACCTGGTCCATGACTGACTTCTTTTGTCAATCTTCAAAACTTCACCTATTCTTGGGCCAACAAAGTGAAATATGTGAACAACTATCAGGGCCAAAGGGTAATTCTTCTAACCAACAACAACAATGGAGATGACAAGGCAATTGGGGAAATCAACAACAACAAGGGAATAGTAACTGGCAGAACAACAACCAAAATTCAAATTGGGGCAACCAAAACAATAACAACAACTATCAGGGTAATTGGAGTGGCAACAACAACAACTGGGGTAGAAACAACAATCAGGGTGGTTGGAACAATAGCAATCAAGGAAATCGGGGGCAAGGCTTTCAAAGGCCCCGATGTACCAACAACCAAACAATCCACCCCCATTTACATCCAAAGGTCCTAGTTCATCCAACAATGAAATGGGGAGAATCGAAATGATGTTTGAACAGATGATGAAAAAGAATGCTGACTCTGATGTCCAGTTGGCATCCCTCAATACTTCAATCAAAAACTTGGAGGTTCCATTAGGCCAAATCTCACAATTCTTGAATACTCGCCCTAAGGGAGCTCTACCTAGTGATACGGTAGTCAACTCGAAGGGTGGGAATAATACCGGGCATGCAATGGCGGTCACTACAAGAAGTGGACGAGGCGATAATGTGAATGCCTCCAAAAAAAAAAATTTGAGTGATGAAGTTGAGTTGCAAGAGGATGATATCCCTTTGGTGGTTGAGAATGTGACTGACGAGAACTTGATTGAGGAAGTGAGGATTGATATCCAAGATAATGAGGTGGAAACTCAGAATGACGTGAACCCGTCTAGGGAACACGTAATAGACATGCCAAAAACGGTTGTGCCTAAAGCCAAAGCTCCTTTGCCAATGCCACCTCCACCTTATCCTCAAAGGCTCGCGAAGCAGAAAAATGAGAACCAGTTTAAGAAATTTATTGACATGATGAAGAGCTTATCAATTAATGTGCCTTTGGTGGAGGCTCTAGAACAAGTGTCGGGTTACCCCAAGTTCATGAAATACTTGGTGACAAAGAAAAGATCCACGGATTGTGAGACATCAAAATGACCCACCAAGTTAGTGCAATAGTGCACTCGATGGCTCCGAAGCTAGAAGATCCCGGCGCTTTCACCATTCCTCGCACCATTGGGAGTGCAAACTTTGCAAAANTTAAGCTCACCCATCATACTCATTTCAAACTCACTCCCCATTAATTTTGCAAAATCCTTGCTTAGTTTATCAGTGGTGGCCCCAAAGATTATGTCATCAACATATATTTGTACCACAAGGAGATCCTTACCTTTTTCCATTAAGAATAGGCTACTTTCAATTTTACCTCTTTTATAGCCATGTTCAAGCAGGAATTTGGACAATCGTTCATACCATGCTCTAGGAGCCTGCTTGAGTCCATAGAGAGCCTTGTCTAATTTATACACATGCTCAGGACATTCCTTGCTCTCAAACCCTGGAGGTTGTCTCACAATCACTTCTTCTTTTAGGTAGCCATTCAGGAAGGCACTTTTGACATCCATCTGATGGAGAGTGAATTCCATGTGTGCTGCAAAGGCTATGAGGAGTCTTATTGCCTCTAGTCTTGCAACTGGAGCAAAAGTCTCATCATAATCTATACCCTCCTCTTGGCTGTAACCTTGGACCACCAGTCTTGTCTTGTTTCTTGTAACTGTTCCATCTTCATCAAGTTTGTTTCTGAAGACCCATTTTGTGCCAATGACTGATCTGTCCTTGGGTCTTGGAACTAGATGCCAAACTTGACTTCTTTCGAACTGATTGAGTTCATCTTGCATTGCATTCACCCAATTTGTATCCTGCAAAGCCTCAACAATATTTTTAGGTTCAGTAATAGATAGGAAGGCATCAAAAGCACACAGATTCTTTAATTGTGATCTAGTTTTGACACCAGATGTTGGATCAGTGATTATGTTCTCAATAGGATGAGAACTTTGATACTTGTGAGGTTTCTGAACCAACTGATTTCTGCTAGATGTTTCTCCAATGTTCTGTTGCTGAGGAACAGGGTCATGAACAGGTTCTTTTAGGGAATTAGTTTCAATTCCTCTTTGATTAGTTCCCCCTGTCAGGTTGCCCTGGATGGAAGAACATGTTCCATCACCTGTTCCTTCTTTTGGTGCCACTTTAACTTGTGCTGAGACTTCAGTCAAGTCCTTTACCAGTCCAATGGCTTCATCTTCATGTTCCTGTCTCTCAGAAAGAATGTTAGTTTCGTCAAACACTACATGCACACTTTCTTCTACACACAAAGTTCTTTTATTGAACACTTTATATGCTTTGCTATGTGAAGAATATCCCAAGAATACTCCCTCATCACTTCTGGGATCAAACTTACCTAGGGAGTCTTTTCCATTATTGTGCACAAAGCACTTGCAACCAAATGCCCTAAGATGGGATATATTTGGTTTTATCCCTTTAAGTAATTCATAGGGAGTCTTCTCTACAAGAGTTCTAGTCATGCATCTATTGATAATGTAACATGCAGTATTTACAGCCTCTGCCCAGAAGCTGTGAGGCAGTTTACTAGAAAGAAGCATAGTCCTAGCCATGTCTTCAAGAGTCATGTTCAGCAAACTTAACATTTTCAAATTCAGTTCCATGATCAGACCTAATAGATGCAAGTTGATTACCTAGTTGTTTCTGAGTTTTTCTAATAAAAGCAGTAAACATGTCAAATGCTTCATCTTTAGATGTTAAAAATAGTACCCAGGTAAATCTAGAATAATCATCAACAAGTACCATTACATATTTCTTTCCACCTCTACTCAAGGTTCTCATTGGACCACAGAGATCCATATGGATCAGTTCCAACGTCTTGGTTGTGCTTACCATTTTCTTGCTTTTGAAGGATGATCTTACCTGCTTCCCCCTTGCACAGGCCTCACAAACTTTGTCTTCCTTGAACTTGATGTTAGGCAGCCCTATCACCAAGTCCTTAGAGACTAATTTGTTTAGCTGATTCAGACTAGCATGACCAAGTCTTTTGTGCCACAGGAGGGGATCATTATCTAACAAACTTAGGCAGGTGAGTTCATTTTTTGAATGAGTAGATAAATCTACGATGTAAATATTGTTAACTCTTTTTCCCTGCAAAACAATCTTGTCAGTGGTAAGGTTAATCACAAAGCATTTGGTAGAGGTGAAATGCTACAAGGTTACCTCTGTCACATAGTTGTGACACACTGATCAGGCTGTATTTCAAGCCATCTATCAAGTAGACATTCTCAATGGAGTGTGAGTCTATCTTACCTACCTTTCCAACCCCTATAATCTCACCTTTCTTCCCATTTCCAAAGGAGACATTACCTCCCTTTAAGTCCTCAAGTGAAAAGAATTGGTTCTTACTTCCAGTCATATGTTTGGAGCAGCCGCTATCCATGTACCATATTTGGCTACTTCCCTTCACTTGGACCTGCAAAAAGAAATCAAGGGTTAGTCTTAGGAACCCAAACTAGTTTGGGTCCCTTTCTATAGGCAAAGGGGTAAATCAAGTTCCTTTTAGCCCACCCAGGCAGCCTATTTTTCTCTTTAACAAAAGCTTTGTTCTTTTGACTGACCTTTTCTTTTGCATTACATTCATTTTTGTAATGGCCAGTCTTGCCACAGTGTGTGCAGATTTTGTTCTCAGGAAGAGTCAGGTACTTGCTTTTAGGGTCCCACTTAGGTGCTTGAGTCCGATAGCCAAATCCTCTTTTGTTGCTACTATGATGTTCATGCAGCCAGGAAAGTGCATCAGAAGCCTTGTTCCATTTGCAAGTTCTGTCTAGTTACCTTCCCTAGATCTTCTTTTAAGACTTTTATCTGCTTATTCTTCCTGTACAACTCATCCTTCATTTTTCCTAAGTTTTCTTCTAGGGTGAGTTAAGTGTGATCAGCTTTCTTTTTACCTGTTCCTAGTTTCAGTTTTAAGTTCTCAGACCTAAGTTCTAGGACTCTGGTGTCAAGTTCAAGAACCTGGTTCTTCAACTCAGCATTTTTACAATCAGTCTCATTAGCCCTAGATTCTAGATTTTTGCACTTAGCTTCTAGGATCACACATTCCCTAGCCAGATCTTCCTTCTCATTGTTAATTATCTCAGACTCATCAATGAAGTCTAGCAATAGTTCAGACAACCTTTCATTAGACAGGAATTTAACCTCGTCTTTGAGATGAAGGACACACACCTTTTGTTCATCATCTGATTCTCCGATGGCCATAAGTGCTTGTTCATCTCCAGCTTCATCTTCTGAGTCCTCATCTGATGTTTCTCCCCAATCAGCAACCATAGCCTTTGTTGATCCTTTGTTCCTTTTGGGTTAAACCTGATCCTTCTTCCTGTTCCTTCGTTCAGCCCTTTCCTTCTTCCACTCAATTTCCCATTGAGGACAGTTCTTGATCATGTGATCAGTCTTACCACATTTGTAGCAACCGTCGTTGGTCTGTTTCTTAGGAACCCTTGGTTTGTCGAAGGTTGTACCTCTTGAAGAACCATTTCCTCTCATCAGGTACTTTTTGAAATCTCTTGTGATCGTGGCCATTTCATCATCCTCCAGATCTGAACCTTCAGCTATTCTGAGAGCCAAACTTCGTTCCTTCTTGGGTGCATCCATTTTCATGGTTTGCCTTCTCAGTTCATAGGCAGTGAGGTTTCCAATCATTTCATCCAGCTTGAGGGTAGCAATGTTCTTTGATTCCTGAATAGCAGTAATTTTGCTTTCCCAAGTCAATGGTAAGACTTTTGTCAAGATTTTCTCAACCTTGTCTTCATCAAGGATAATTCTCCCAAGAGATTTAAGTTCATTTGTTAGTGTTGTGAACCTTGTGTACATCCCCTGGATAGATTCTCCTTCCTTCATACTAAAATTCTCATATTGAGAATAAAGTAGTGTTCCTCTTGATCTCTTTACTTGAGGAGTTCCTTCATGAGCCACTTGTAAAGTGTCCCATATTTCCTTTGCAGTTGTACAACTTTGAATTCTGTTGTACTCGTCTGGACCCAGTCCACACACAAGCCATTTCTTGGCCTTGGTATTCTTCTCCCATTTCTTCAAATCTTCAGCAGTGCTGTCAGCTCTTGTCTTTGGCACATCCACTCCTTCAGCATTCTTCTTTGTAGTTGCTAGAGGACCATCAGTGACTATGTTCCAGAGTTCATAGTCTTCTCCTATGATGTGATCTCTCATCCAGTTCTTCCACCAAGAATAGTACTGACCATTAAAGAGTGGTGGCCTAGCAGTGGATTGCCCTTCCCTGTTTCCAGGTGGTGCACTCATTTTGATCTTTTCCTAAGGTGTTAGCCTCTTCAAGGATAACCCACTCTGATACCAATTAAAGTTTTAAGCGTCAATATGACACAAGAGGGGGTGATTTGTGTGGTACCTAATTTTCGCTTAATTTGTTTATGGAAGGACCTGGTCCTTCTAGGTGTTCCAATTACTACTGTTTGCGGAATAATAAATACAAAAAATAAAGAACACAGAGATTTTTACGTGGAAAATACCTGGCTCAAAAGGTGAAAAAACCACGACCTACTACTCAGTAGGATTTTTCTCAAACTCCCACTAAAATCACTGAGCTAAAACAACATTTACAAAACTCTTTGTAAACCTAAGGATTAACTCTAATCCCGTCGTAGCACACAGCCTCAACTGTTGCGACAACTTCAAGTTAGCTATAACTTGAACACTCTAGGCACCTAATACAATTGCTTCTATGAAAGCTGACAGGTACACTTTTAAACCATCTACTACAATTGAACTAGAATAAAAGATAAACACAATGTAATTGGTTCTTCTATCTCGTTCAAGTAGCTTCAGGAGTGCATACTTAAATCACACATAAATTACTTGCAAAATCGCCTTGCTCTTTTGCTCTCAATTTAGTTTTACTTCTGCGTATGTGCAATATCTGTAAAAGAGAACAATCACTGTCATTTAATAGGTTAGTGATCAGAGTTTGATTAGGACTCAATTGCTGCACTTCTATCGTAGAAGAGTTCATGATGTTCTCAAACTCTAACACTACTTCATCCTGGATTGTGTTCTCTTCGTATAAGGAGTCTTTCTCCCCTTATCTAATATGCAACCTTTTTGTTCAGATCAGGAGATATTGCTTCTTAATCAGTAGTCCTTATCTCCTTCACGTGCATCTCACATGCATTGTGTGATCATGACTGTGCTTCACTAGATGGACCTGGTCCATGACAAAGTTCTTTTGTCAATCTTCAAAACTTCACATGTTCTTGGGCCAACACTTAACAATGTTTAAGTTCAAAATTTGCCACGGTCACTATTCTTATAAAAGACCAAGCCAATCCTCAATGCAATTCTCTGGTTGTTTGGATTTTGGTAGCGTGGTCAAATGAGCGGGTTGAGCTGATTTTGGCGGGTCAAAATGGGTTGATGGGGGTTGGGCCAAGTTGGGCTAAAATTTAGGTCATAGCCCAACCCGCTCAATGTGTATAATCTTATAAATTGTTTAATTATCAAATAATACTTTTTTTCTTTTGTTATGGTCATATATGACATATTTAAATATAAAAAAACTATGTTATTTTAGCAAAATTACTCATGTATCAATTTGGGCTGAAATCAGCTCAACTTTAGATGGGCTGAAATCAGCTCAACTTTAGATGGGCTGAAATGGGTTGGGTCAAGATGTGATGAGTATAACCAGCCCAACCTTGGACGGATTGGACGGGTCAAATGGGTTTGAGCTCAAATTGCCACCCCGGATGTGGGTTCCGATTTAGCTTTTTGGAACTTGATTGGAAGCTCATGTTCTGAATAATCCCGACTTGATTCACAATTTTTTAGTGAGAAAGATCACAGGCTAAGCATACTGGTCAATAGAAATGCCTAAATGCAACTCTTGGCATTTTCATATTAGTTTGTACTATATAACATATTGTCCACTATATTTGTTATTAGCATACATCATATACAATTGCTTTTGATACTTTAATCTCCGAATACTAGTACATGTATTTTTTTTTTATATTATATCTCATATGATTTTAAATACAAGTATTATTTAATATCACACATTGCAATGGTCGGCATAAATTATTATTTTTCTCATATGACCAACAAAACACTACACTACTTATGTAATGATTATTTTGGTTAATTCTTAATCAAACAATGTATTATTTTATCTTAAAATTAATTTACTTAATACTAATTCTTTAATGCATGGTAGAGGTCTAATAGAAGAATTTACCTAAATACCTACTCATTCAATCGCTTAAATTAATATATATATATATATATATATATATATATATATATATATATATATAT